>NC_058132.1:55806218-55824275 GCF_016433145.1 Gracilinanus agilis
CCTTTCCTTTCCTTTCCTTTCCTTTCCTTTCCTTTCCTTTCCCTTCCTTTCCTTTCCTCTGCAATTCTTTTTTAAGAAACCCTTACATTTTGTCTTAAAATCAATACTGTGTATTCATTCTAGCAGAGGAGCAGGAAGGGCTAAGCAATGGGAATTAAGTGACTTGCCTAGAGTCACACAGCTAGGAAACTGATTTGAACCCAGACCTGCTCATCTATAGATCTGACTCTCAATCCACTGAGCCACCTAGATGCCCACTTTTTCCTCTCTTTAAAAAAGTAAATTCTTACTTCTTGAATCTGAATCAATACTAAGTATTAATTTCAAAGCAAAAGAGCAGTAAGAGTTAGTTATTATAATTATATTTATATTATATATGTATATATATAAACATTACAATTATAAAGTAATTGGGGTTAAGTGACTTGTCCAGAGTTACACATCTAGGAAGTGCTTGGGGCCAGATTTTCAGTGTTCTTTCTATTAATCTTTTGTAAGAGGTCCTGAGAAAACTCTGTCATTTCCTTGGTTCCCTGGAAGGACTCCACTTTCTTTCCTCAAATTTTTACTCTGTCATTTGTTTGTTTGTTTGAGGGTCCAAATATTTGGCGGGAACTTTGGTTGTCTCAAACTTGGCTGTTAGCAGGAGGGATCCATACAGACTGTATTGCTCAGAATTTTGGGTGTCTTTGTGTCTCCAGTTATTCTAGTCCCTCCATCTGGATGTTTAGTTAGGCAGAGCCACAGCTGATTGCTAGTTTTCATAGGTTAGTGTCATCCTGGGCTGGAGGTGGAAGAAGGAGGAGGTAGAAAGCATGGATCTGTGGTTAGCAGAGTCCCCAGAGGCCATATAGTTCAATCCCTTCATTAAAAATTTTTTTTATGGATTTCTTATTGCTTCTGTTAGAATGTAAGCTCCTTGAGACCAGGACTGTTTTTGCTTATTCTTTGTACCATCAATGCCCAGCACAGTGACTGAGATGTAGTAAGTGCTTTAAAAATGTCTGCTGCTTACTAGTTTATAGGTGAGGGAAACTGAGGCACAGGGAAATTATTATTTGCCCAAAGGTACACAGGTCGTAAGCCTCAGAGATGGGATTTAAACCCAGGTCTAACTTTAGAGTCAGTGCTCTTTCTATTGTATCATGCTGCTCATGAATAGATATCTCCATGGACCTTAAGGTTATCATGTGGAAGAAGGATTAGACTTGATCTGCTTGGTCCCTGAAGAAATGGGTAGAAGTGTGAAAGAGGCAAACTTTGGTATTTGTGACAGCCAGTGACTTAGGACTGGTGATAATTCCGCTGGTATAGAGGATGCTCACACTTATGAGAATGTGAATCAGTCAAAGCCACTATATATGTAACAATAAGAAAAATGCAAATCAGAACAACCCTAGGTTTTTTACCTTATATCTAGGAAACTGGCAAAGAAAACAAAAGATGTGAAAAGTCAATGTTGGGAGGGCTGTGGGTAAGATACACTGGTGGGGGCAGCTAGGTGTCTCTGTGGATTGAGAGCCATGTCTAGAGATGGAGGTCCTGGGTTCAAATGTGACCTCAAATACTTCGTAGCTGTGTGACTCTGGGCAAGTCACTTAACCCCCTAATGCCTAACTCATACCACTCTTCTGCTTAGAACCAATACACAAAATTACTTCTAAGACAGAAGGTAAGAATAAATTTTAAAAAAAAGCACCCTAGTGCATTGTTTGTGGAGCTGTCAAATGGTATAAGCATTTCGAAAGCAATGTGGAATTATGCAAATAAAATATATCCATACTCGATGGACCAGAGATTCCATTATTGAACTTAGGCCTCAAGGAAATCATTGCTAAGAAGAAAGTCCCCATAAATACCAAAATATATGTCACAACATTTTTTTTGTGATAAAGAATTGGAAACAAAGTAGCTTCTTATTAACTGGGAAATGGCCAAAGAAACCATGATACATGAATGCAATGGAATATCTGCTATGCTAAAAAATGATAAATGTGATAAATACAAAGAAGTATGGAAATATCTAGGTGAATTGATCCAGAGGGAAGAAAGTCATGCCAAGAAAACAATAATGCCTACAATAATTTAAGCGAAAAGAATAATCACACACAAATCTAAAGTGAATGTTGAAAAATTAGAAAGAATAAGCTTAGCTGGAAAGAAGACAGATGAGAAATCATCTTCACTTTACCCCTATGAAGAGGTATGAGGCCCACAGAATTGTATATTGTACATATTTTCAATCGTTTTTCAATATATTGATCAATTATTTTAAATCTGTTGATTTTTTTTCTCTTCTTTTTCTTTTGCTTTTAAAAATGTTATTTGTCAGAGGCAGCTTGATTCCTCAGTGGATAGAGAGGCAGGCTTTGAGATAGGAGGACCTGGGTTTAATCTGGCCTCAGATACTTCCTAGCTGTGTGACTCTGGGCAAATTAATTAACCACCATTGCCCAGCCCTTATTGTTCTTCTGCCTTGGAACCAATACTCAGTATTGACTTCAGAATATATGGTAAGAGTTAAAAAATGCTCTTTGTCACTAGGTATGGCTCTTAGGGAGGGAGAAAATAAAGGATACTGGGGAAATGAAAGACATGAATAAAAATGTATTTAAAAGAAAAGAATATTGTGGGAAGATGGCAGGGTAGAGTGTGAGGTTTTCTTGCCTTCCTAATACCTCACTACTGTAAAAAGGAATTCTTTATTTCTTTTTTAATTTAAAATTTTAATTTTAATTTAACAGGGGACATGGAGGTCCTCTTATCATAGAGATGTGTAGGGATTAACCAGTCCATAGTGAAAGGAAGTAGGAACCAGGGAGCCCCCTGCTAAGCTAGTATCAGTTGCTGACAATTAGGAGAGTGAGTTGCTGACAGTTGGGCAGTCAGTTGCTGGCAGTTGTGGGGAAGCTGGCTGTTGGGCATGAGTTGGTTGTTGGGCATTGGTTGCTGGTGGTGTGGTTGGTGTTTAGTTGCTGGAATATAAAGGCAGGCCTGAGCTTATTGAGAGGGCTTTTGGCTTTAGCCTTTAAAGAGCTCTTTTTGCCTCTGGGATCTCTAGAGAGAAGGAGGTCTGTTCATAGGCAAGGATCTGCTGTCGGTTGGCAACTGACAGTTTGGGCTGCTATAGAAACCTGATTGAAGGAGTGAGTGGTAGCTGTCTATTATTTTTAGGGAGTTAGGTAGTTAGTGAACCATTTATAGATAGTGTAGGTTAGATATGCCTGGTATTTGCCAGGCAAGAAGAAGCTGTCCTCAGAAGACAGTTAGAGGTAGTTATTAGGAATTTTAGGTATATTTATAGGGTATAAGATTAGCAATCTCTCTTTTCTCTTTTCTATCTTTCCCTCCTTTAACCATATTCTTTTACTATCTCTGTTTAATTAAACTAAATTGTTGATTGTTGAAAGCTGCTAGGTTTTCTTTTCTCTGTCTTAAAGGGATAATATTAATTTACAACTCATCTATATTCTCATTAAAACTTAAATTATTAAAAACTGCTCTCTTATTTTGTCAAAACCCCTATTTTAACCCTTACACTACAAACAACCAAAAGCAATTCCACAAAATCAAAGCTAAAAGTGGCAAAATCAGTTAGGAGTCTAGAGTGAAGCTGAAAAGTTAGGGAGGAAAGTTTTTGACCCCCTTGGGCCCTAGGGCAGGAAGAGAGTGAAATAAATAAAATAACTCCTGAGGGAAGGATTAGCAACCCCACCTTATTTGTCTTCATCCCAGAAGATATCACCAGAATCACCAGGGAGCAGCTGTGTCTTCTGGAGCCTATGCTTCTGAGACCCCACTAGCCCACACCTGGGGACTGAAAGAGTGGTCACTGCAGAGTCCTGAGAGCAGGGACTTTGGAGACTCACAGAACATGAACTGGACATTGGCTCTGTCCTGGACTGTGGCTTGAAGAGAGGAGGAGTGAGTAAAGAGCTCACACCAGTGAGTGTGGTTCCTGAGGGTCTGTGGCCCTATCTGCTGTGGTCACTTCCAGGAGAGAAGAGATCCTGGATATCACCACAGGGGGAGGGGGACTGGGTGCTTGTAGCAGCAATTGCAGAACGTCTCACTGGCTCTGGGAGGAACACCTGAGGACAATATACCCCAGTATGACAGAAACACTGAGAGTCTAGAAAAAAGCCAATAAGCAAGCAAAGGAGAAAGAACCTATTAATAGTTATTATGGGGGCAGAGAACATTTGAAGTAAAACTACCTACTTCAAAAACAGCAAATAAATACAATAAATGGCCAAAAGCTCAAAAAAAGTTTTTTGAAAGAATACACCAAAAGGAGGTAATGTGGAATGGCTATCTTATGTGATGGGAGAGTGAGTAGAGGAATGAAAAGAGGATGGAGAGCAGGTAGTATTAGAAGCCTACTCTCATCAGACCTGAGATAAAGAGAGAACAACAAACACAATTAGAAGGGTAAAATTGTTTTTAATGTACAGAGAAACAGGAGGGAAAGGTGGATGAGATAAGGGAGGGGCTGGGTTGGGTTAAGAGGAAGGAGGACAAGGGGATAAGAAAAGGGAAGGATACCTAGAGGGGAGTACACATCAAGAGATAGGAGGTAAAGAGAGGTGATAAGGGAATCAAGAAGTAGGAGAGTATGGTGGAGGGATAAGGAAGGAATTTTGGAAAATTGGCTATCTGAGGATATGGTGAAAAGAAAGATAGAAGGATACAAACAGTGAGAAGGAGCAGCATAGATGGAAATGCACAGCTAGTAATTATGACATTGAGTATAAATGGGATAAATTTACCTATGGGAAGAAAATGAGTAACAGAAAAGATAAAACAGCAAGACCTAACAAATATGTGGCTTATAAGAAACACATTGAAAATGAGAGACACACATAGAGTAAAGATATCTTAAAGGTCAAGGACTGGAACAGAATATATAATGCCTCAGCTGATGCAGGGAAGACAAGGTAGCACTAATGATCCCTGACAGAATTAACGCTAAAATGGATAAAATTGGAAGGGATGAATAGGGTAATCATATTATGTTGGGGGTTATTATGGATAATCAAGTATTACTAGTATTGAACCTATATGCCCTAAGTGTTACAGCCCAGATTTTAGAAGGAAAAACTAAATGACATGGATGGAAATAGATAATAATATCATAATAGTGGAGGAAATATGATTATTACTAGATTTTGGACAACAGAATAAGGCTCCAAAAAGATCTTCATAGACTAGAGCAATGAATTGACTGTAACAAGATGAAACCCTATAGGCATAAATATGAAGTCCTGAACTTACTTGGGTTTAAAAGTCAATAGCAAAAGTACAAGAAGGGCAATGTGTAGCTAGGCATCAGTTCATGTGTAAAAGACTTCAGGGTTAGCTCCCTATGAAGCTACCAAAAAAGTTAATATAAGCTTAGGCTTTATTAACATGTATATTAACATATATAACATATTTATAGAACATATATGATAGATGTATATTAACAGATGCATGTCTTCAACAAGAAAGAAGCTAGGCATGCTGCCCTCTGCCTTGGCCAGACCACATCTGGCCTGAGTTCCATTTTGGGTACCATATTTTAAGAGGCAGAGGGATGAGCTGCATCAAGGTGAAAGGAGGGAGATTAGGAAGGAAGCCATGCTGTGTGAGGATCAGGTGAAAGGCCCAAAGGAGACAAGATGACAGGAAGACATGACTGCTGTCTTTTGATATTTGAGGGACATTCTGAGTAGCTGTCGAGGACTCATGAATGGAAGTTACAGAGAAGCAGTTTTTGGCTCAATGTAAGTCAGAGTTTACTAATAATTGCAGTGGCTCAAGTGATGGGAAGAATATAACTTGTTAGTTAATTAGCTCCTTGTCATTAGAAAAGTTCATGCAGATGACTGATGCCCACCAGTTGGGGATGACAAAGAAGGGATGTCTGCATAAGAAGTGTTACCAGATGACTTGCAAGGTCCTTTTCAACTAAAATATTCCAGGGTCCTTTGCATACTAACAGGGAAACAGACTGTATCATACACACATAATATGCGCAGATGATGGGGGACTGAGAGATAGTTGTAAACTTTCATCCTAAGGGGTTTGAGCTGAAGTATTTAATTAGAGTCAATCACTGAGAACAGATGCCCAGATTTGAGATCTTGGAGTCATATTTGACTCTTCCTTTTCTCTCATAACCCCGTAGCCAACAGTAGCCTAGAATTGTCAGTCCTATCTCCACAATATCTCATACATTCACCCCCTTCCCTCCATTCACACAGGCACTAGACTGGTTACTCATCATCTCCCACCTGGATTACTGCAAAGCCTTGCCATTGACCCTGCCTCTAGTCTCTTTCCCTTCCAATCCATTCTTCAGAAAGCTACCAAATGGATATTCCCCAAAATCTGTCACCTGCCTACTCAAAAATCTCCCACAGTCCCCTATTGCCTCTAAGATAAAATACAAAAATCATTAGACTGTTATTTAAAGCCCTCCATAATCTGCCTCCCACCTACATTTCTAGTCTTACTTCATGGCACACTCTTTTTATTCTAGGCAAAGTGGCCTGCTAGCTATTGTTTGAAAAAGAAATTTCATCTCTTCCCTTTATACTTTCCATGCCTGGAATACTCTCCCTTCTGTCTTCCATCTTGGAAGATTCCTAACTCTTCCTGAAACACATCTCAGATGCTACCTCCTCCACAAGACCTGCTTTCCTCTTCCCCCAATTATTAGCATTCTCTCCCTCTTGATAATACATTCTTTGCATGCATTGGATATTTAATTACTTGGGTGCATGTTTTTGGCTATCTTGTATCTCACCACTGCCCTCTGTGTGATAATTTCCAATTCTGCAGAGAACCATAGTATTCAGAATATAGCAGATGTTATGTATTAATATCAGTGGAATTGCTGATTTTTAAAAATATGGGTCTTTGTTTCCAGGAGAATCAGGGGGGGTTGGGGGTGGGATAATTAAAGAGATCCTTGCAATTTCCTGAGGTCAACCCAGCTAGCTTGTTTTTGTCTTTTCAACTCTGGGACCAGCTCATCTTTCTGCTTTTCTAGTCAGGCACATACATACACACACAAATGGACAAGTGGTATAGTTGTCCCATCCAAATCTATGTCCTAATCTGGGCAACAGATGGCAGATTCCAACACAGAACCAATGGGGAACTTGGAAGCTGAGCAAGAATAAAGGACATCATTAGGGAAATTTATGACACATGGGCTACTCTTGTGGTAAGGGACGCCAGGTGGTGGCCAGAATGCTTTACTGGGACCTTTGAGATATCAGGAGAAAGCAAGGAAGGGATGTTGAAAGGACATGAATGAGTCTTGCATAGGATGGGTAGGCATGGATAAGTTGAGATCTGTAGCACTGGAGAGAACATCCAAATCAAGATCACATACCCCTTGGAAAACCCAAGAATTTGAGAACACATGTGTTATGCCCCTTGTAGGAATGTAAACTCCTTGAGGGTAGGCACTGTTTCATTTTCTATCTTTGTATCTTCAGAGACTAGCACTGTACAGTGAACATGGTAGATAATTAATGAATATTTCTTGAATTGAATTGAATGACATGGTGACTGTTGAAAGTTCTTATTCTACAGAGCTGCTATCTCTCTCCCTGATACTTTGACTCTTCATTCTACCATTGTGGCTGAGCAGAAAAAGTTGGCTCATTCTCAACTGCCTACAAATATGCTCCTTCTCTCTCATCCTGAAAAAAAATCTTCACTTGATCCTTCCATCCTCGCTATCATCCTATCTCATTGGCCCTTTGTAGCTAAAACTCCTAGAAAAGACCTTCTACAATTGGTATCTCCACTTTTTCTTCTCTCACTCTCTTCTTAATCCTTTTTATTCTGGTTTCCGATCTATCATTTCACCAAAATTGCTCTTTCCAAAGTTACTAACGAACTCTTGATTACCACCAATGGTCTTGTCAATATTCATTCTCCTGGACCTCTCCCCAACCTTTGATAACATTGATCACTTTCTCCTCCTTGATACTCTCTAATCCCTACCTTTTCAGGACACCATTTTCTACTGGTTCTCCTTCTACCTACCTAACTGTGCCTTCTCTGTCTCCTTTGCTGGCTCCTTCTCTGGATCATGCCCTCAGGGTTCTGTTCTTGGTCCTCTTGTCTCCTTCTATACTACTTCACCTGGTGATCTTATCCCTTTCCATGAATTTAATCATCATCTCCATGCTGATGATTCTCAAATCCAGGCCCAAACTATCCTGCCCCAAACTCTCTGCTGACCTCCAATATGCCTTTCAGATATCTCAAACTAGATGTCCATAGGACATCTTAAATTCAATATGTCCCAAACAGAACTTATCTCCTCCCCGCCCCCCCCCCGGTCCCTTTTCCTGTTATTGTAGAGAGTAACACTATCCCAGCTCTTTATTAGCCTGCTTGACCCAGCTTGGGGGGGGGGGTCCCTGGTTTTTGAGAAACAACTATGGAGACTTAGACCACTTTATCGGTTATGATGCTGGCCTAACCAATACACTTGATATAATGAAGAAACTTAGATTCTTACCCTATAATCAGTTTCTTGAGATAATTTTAATCGTTTATATTTGTCTGCATGTTACCTCCCCATTAGACTGTGAACTCCTTGAGTTTTCCCCTCCTTTGCCTCCTTGGGGGCAAAGATGATCTTTTGCCCCTTTTTATATCTCTAGTGCTTAACACAATGCCTGGCACATAGAAGGCACTTAATAAATGTATATTGATTGATTGCCATTACTCTAGTGCTCTCATGGAATATTCTAATAGCCCTTTTCCATGTGATAGCCTTTCAGATCAGTAAAGACATTTTAAGTAATCATTTCTGCCCTTTTCCATAAAAGGCATGGAAACCATTCTTGAGACTTAATTGGTTCAGAGGTTGAAAGGCTCAGGCTGTTGAAATCATTTCCTGGTAGCCTGAGTATAAAACAGCAAGAAGATGCTTGGTATAGCCAGTCTCTGGTGTTTGGCTGATGGACCACAATGGGAAACTGAGAGGCTGGGGATCTTTGCTTGGCCGACTCAACTTAGGGAGTCCTCAATGCATATCCTTCTCCTGCCGTGGCTACATAAATCTCCTGTTCAAAGCCCTGTGAGGATCTCGTTTTGTTCCAATAGCAAACAGAAACTACCCAGTGAGTCGTAGCCCAGGATGAGAGGCTTCCAGTACCCGCTGCATCCTGTTGGATCTCTGAGTTGTCAATGCTCATCTAAAAATGCATTTTGATGAGAAAGGTTCTGCTAAATTATATAGGAGCCTATCAGAAGGTGGCCACAATTCTGAAGGTCAAAGAGGCCCATGTTACAGAAAAGCAAATACCTTCCAATCTCTCATCTGCAGGACAGCTTTTTTCTATTTTCATCAGCCATCAGGATTTTACTCAGTTACTCCCCAAGGGGAAAAAAAATGGAACATCGGAAATGCAAAGTGGTTTGGGTGACTATTTGAAGAGAGATCTATGATCCCACCTGGAGCCATTTAGGAAGCCCACCAGGAGGATTGAATTAAAATTATGCACTTTCAAATGGATCAGGGATGTTATTTACCCATGCTGAGAGGAAGCGGTGGGCTCACATCCCTGCTGTTACAGTCATGGCCAGATGTGACTACAGCTGGCTCTGATCAATGAGGAAGCATAGAATTCCCCAGGCACCCCTATCTCAGCAGAAGGGAACCTTCCTCAAAGGATTCTGAGATCAAGGCAAAGATGGAGGAGGCAGAATGAAGACATAGCTCACCACCCACCTTTAGAAAGGGGAAGCCATTATGTCAGGAGGGAGGAAAGGCAAGTGAGTCAAAGGGAAGAAATCTGGAGTCTCTGGCTCAGTTCATCTCACCTGGAATTCACAGTCTGGAAGATGACTGGATGACTGACATTAGATAAGGTGCCCAGACATCATTCTAACCATGGGGTTTCCCCTGTTCTGGATAGCACAGCAGAATACTGACATAGTACTCTCATGCTGCCCATGGCTCTGGACTCCACGTTGTCCTGTGTTGCCAAATGACTCACACTCAATCCTTGACATATATTATAAGTCTCTTGTTTCTGAGACACAGTTCAGTAGAGTCCGATGGAATAGATGAAGACCTGGCTTTGAATCCTGGCTATCCCATTGGTTAGGGGTGTGTGTGTGTGTGTGTGTGTGTGTGTGTGTGTGTGTTTGTGGGCAAGCTTGAACCTCAGTTTCTGCATCTCTAAAAAGGGAATAAATAAAACCTGTTCCACCAATTTCCTAAGGGCAATGTGGAAAAAGCTCCTAGTAAACCTTAAATACTTCAGAAATGTGAACTATGAAAGAATATATTTCTTTATAAACAATGAAAGCAGTCCAACCTTGGAAACAATCCATCTTCCACAAACCTGCCAAAGTCGATTTCTTAAAGGATACATTTAGCCAAATGTTATTCCTTTATTCAATAAAATCTGGTGGCTCCCTGTTGCCTCTACAATAAATTATCAACTTCTTTGCTTAAGTTCTAAAGTCCTTTATTACCCGCCCCATCCCTATCTTTCCAGACTCATTAAGACTTAACAAAACAAAAAACCTCATGTTCTGTCTCAGTATCATTTCTAAAATAGAAGAGTGGTAAGGGATAGGCAATGGGGGTTAAGTGACTTGTCCAGGGTCACACAGCTAGGAAGGGTCTGTGATCAGATTTGAATTCAGATCTTCCCAACTCCAGGCCTGATGCTCTATCCATTGTGCTTCCTAGCCGCCCTTCTCAAGCTTTAAATTGCATTAAGGAACAGAGAGTCAGGCCCAGAGATGGGGAGGTCCTGGGTTCAAATCTGGCTCAGACAGTTCCTAATTGTGTGACCCCAGCAGGTCACTTAACTCCCATTGCTTAGCCCTTACCTCTCTTCTGTCTTGGAACTAATACACAGTATTGATTCAAAGACAGAAGGTAAGGGGTTTAAAACAAGAAAATAAAAAAATGGCAATAAGACTTTTGAAATATCTTGTACATCATTTCCTGTCCACTATGGTCAAGTTGGGTTGGTCTTCCCTCTCTGCTCCTCACACATGGTCACTCTAACTCTATTCTGGGCCCTTTTCTCTCCCTCGGTGACTTTGTCTGAAGTGGTGCCCTTCATAAAGCGAGTCTGAACACCCAGAAGTTCAGATTAATGGAACCAATATTTAGTTAAAATCATATTTACTGGCCAGGGCAGTTTCCTAGTGAATAGCTGCACCGGACTAAAATTATGATGCAGTTTTTACAGGGTGCAAGATACAAAGCAAACAACGTTCATTAAGGAGACATAACCTTGGTGAAGCAAGCAAACCTTATCGTCTGGGAGCTATTTTGGTTAGTAGTAGGACTTTGCCTGTATATCCTAGACTGTGAGTGAGGGAGTTACTTTCTCATGGATCCTTACTGTGTTGTTTTGGTTCTCAGCTGACTGACCGTCACAGGAAAGCTCATTTCTGATTTCTACTTTCCCCAGGGAAAAACAGGTTTTCTGGTCAATGACTTAGTTTACCTCATTTCACATCAGTTTTGGTCTGTGGAAAGTTTGTCATTTACAACTAACGTTCCATAAATGCAAGCGTGGGTTGCCTGGAATTACTTCTTCAAGGGGAACAAAGGTTTCGGAAATATAATGGTCCAATGAGTAACATGCAATTTATATTAATCGCCTGAAATGACCTGAATTAAGAATTGGTTCTTTTAGTAAAATAACAGCATAGAAGGTCATGAAGAAATTGGCTGGTAATTTCTGCCTAGTGTGAGGGGAGGGAAGGAACTGAACGACCATGAAAACAACAGATAGCATTTCATGGATGTATTTTACTAGCTCCTCTAAAAGGATGGCTTCTGGGACTGTGTAGGGTGACTTCAAAGTGTTTTTTCAAAAAGGCAAACTATTAACAAAGACATGGAAAATGCTATAAATCACTAATGATAAGAGAAATGCAAATTAAAATATCCCTGGGGTTTCATCTAGCATCCAGAAAATTGACAAAGATGACAAAAAGATGGAAAAAGTCAATGTTCAAAGAGTTGTGGGAAGATAGACACACTGGTGCATTGTTTGTGGAGCTGTGAATAAGTATAGCCATTTTGGAAAGCAATTTAGAATTATGCAAATAAAGTGAACAAAATGTCCATATCCAATGAATGACCTAGAGATGAATCACATTACTAGGTTGATTACCAAGGTGTATTGGGAAACATTTTATAATTGGCTTTCTGAAAAGGCATGATACATTTAAACAAGCTTAATCTGCATTGTTAATATGCCCCCCCCCATTTTCTTGTCTAGATAATCAACAAAACAATAAATTAAATCCTAACCTATAGCACTTACTGATTTCCAATATGCAAAAGCTCATACTGAAAATTCAATAATCAGCTAGTGAGCTGATATGAACTGCTTCTATCTCCAAGGAAGCCACTGATAAAAAGAAAGTCCCCATATATGCCAAAATATTTGTAACAGTAATTTTGGTAATAGTAAAGAATGGGAAACAAAGTAAATGTTCTTTGATTGGGGAATGGCTAAACAAATTGTGGTACATGAATGAAGTGGAGTATTGGCTATTGCTGTTCAGCCGTTTCAGTCCTGTCTGACTCTTTGTGACCCCATTTGGGGTTTTCTTGACAAAGATACCAGAGTGCTTTGCCATTTCCTTCTCCAGATCATTTTCCAGATGAGGAAACTGAGGCAAGTAAGGCTAAGTGGCTTGATTTAAGCTGAGTGAGAGTGAGGAGTCGAGTGTGGCACTGATGTTATGAAACTGGAAGCTGAGAAAAATGGTGGTGCTGTTGACAGTGATAGAGAAGATTGGAAGAGTAATAGGTTGGGGGGAGTGAAGATGATGAGTTCTATCGTGAACTTTTTGAATTTGAGATGCTTTTAAATTGTTATTTTCCTTTTGCATTATTTTAATTTATTTTCCCCATTTTTATTCCACCTGTCTTATTTGATTTTTGAATTCCTTTTTGAGTTCTTCCAGTGCTTGAGACCAATTCCTGTTTTTAAGGAAGTTTTATGTGTGGTTGCTTGGATTTCATCATATCCTATTGGTTCTAGTCTTTGCTCTTTGTCCCCATAGAAATTTTCAAGTTTTAAGTGTTTTTTTTTTCCTTTTTTGCTGTTTGCTCATTATCCCAGCCTTTTCTTTGCCAGTGGACTGGGAATTCTAAAAGCTGCTTGCTGATTCTGTCTCCTCTGCTAGCTTGCAGGATTAGGCACTATGAGCTATTTTGCCCTGGGGCTAAGTCTTCACCCCAGCTGTGGAGGATTAAAAGGGCCTGGCTTGATGGATGCACTGGACTTTTGGACCTCACTTTAGGCTGGTGCCAGGGCCTAGGACTTCAAGGGATTGGTGCTGAGATACTCTTTTGTTGGTGTAGCCCGGGTTCTAGAATCCTGAAGTTGGCCTAAGTCCAGGTTCAGAATCTGTGTGCAGTTTTGTTTCTGGTTCCCCCTTATTCTGTGAAAATCAACTCTCTCTGCTTGCCTTTCAAGTTGTGTTCAGTGGGAGAGCCCCTTCACTGCGTTTTGCTGACTCCTGCCATTTGAAGCTCTTTTTAAAGATTGTTTTGGAAGGATAGTCACAGCCGTTTCAGCTTTTGCTGCTACTTGACTGCCATATTGGCTCTTTCCCCTTGGTTTTGTTGAGATGATATGGGTTAAAAAATATTCCTGGCAGCTTTTTGGAGGAGATATTGGAGATGGGAGAGTTAGGAAACAGGAAGCTTAATTGAGGTAACTATTGTAGGAGTCAAGGTGAGGTGTATTGTTGCCACCTCAGTAAAGAGGGAAAAAAAAGTAGGGGGTGCTTTAAGAGCAGAATCAATAGATTTGGCAATTGATTGGATGGAGTACGGGTCATGGGAGAAGGAGGAAGAGGCTGGTAACTCTAAGATTGTGAGCCTGAATTCCTGAAGCAATAGTGGTGTTCTTGAGAGATTATGTCAGAAGTTAGGAAAAGGGGTGGGAAGAGGGAATAAAAGATAATGAGCTCCATTTTGAATTTATTGATCATCTAGTCAGTAAAATGGGGATAATAATACCTACACTACACTACTAGAGGAGCATACTCTTTCCCCACAGGTGATGATTGCCTGCTTTTTGTTTAATCACCGGCACATGTAATGACAAGATTATTGGACCTGGAGTCAGGGAAATCTGGGTTCAAATTCTATTTGTGACACTTGCTATGAGACTCTGAGCAAGTCGCTTTACCTCTGTCTGCTTAAGTTTTTCAGCTGACAAATAGGGATAATAATAGCACCTGCCTCCCAGGGTTATTGTGAGGATCAAATTAGACATTTGTAAGGCCTTAAGGCACTATAAGAATGTTAGCTATTAGCTCTCAAGCCTCAGTTTATTCCCTTGTAAAAGAGCAGTATTAGCTCTTGTGGAACCCTCATTGAGGGTACATCAAATCTCAAGTTGAACATACACAAATCAAACACACAAACTGAACATCAAATGATATAATGTACATAAAGCATTTTGTAAAGCTCATATATATGCTGATATATAAAACTCAAAGTGCTATTTAAATGTGAACAGTTATTAATAGTTGACATTTATGATAATTAGGGAAATTGATACAAATATATAAGATTAAAGTCTTTCTCTGATAATGGTTAGAGGGTGGGGAATAGGCACTTTTCAAAGGAAGAAATCAAAACAATCAATAACCATATGGGAAAAATGCTTTAAGCCACTAAGAATTAGAGCACTGCTCTTATTATTAATTAAAACAACTTTGAAGCTTCACTTCAAACACCCATGGGCCTGCCAAAGATGACAAAGAGAAAAATGAAAATTGTTAGAAGGGACAATAAGAGATGGACAGGCACACATACACTGTTAGTGGAGCTGTGAATTGGTCTGGCTCTTTTGGGAAACAATTTGGACTACTGGATAGCCAGAAAGTCACTCAAATGTATATATTTTTTTTCCAAAGACAGGAGGAAAGGATCAAATTTATAGAATGCGTATAGCAGCATTTTTCCATTAAAGAACCAGAAACAAAGCAGGTTCCCATCAGTTGGGAAACAGCCAGGAACATTGTGGTATGTAGATGGAAAGGAATGTTATTGTGCTGTAAAAAACTGGGCAAATGGTAGATTTGGAAAATCCCAGGAAGACTTGTATGAATGGATGAAGAGTGAAATGAGTAGAATCAGGGAAACAATTCCTAGGACTACCATAATGCAAATACCACCAAATCACCAAGCATATAACTTTGAGTAAGGCAGTGATTCATCATGATGTCAGAAGATTAATGATGAAACATTCTGCCCACATACTGGCAGGAAAAGTGATGGACTAAAAGGTGAAGAATGAGCCATTATTTTCAGATATGCATGGCCCAAAGGGCAGGTTTGCTTTGCGTAATTGTACTTATTTGTCATGAGAGAGGGTAGCTAGGTAGTACAGTACATACAATACTGGGCTTGAAATCAGGAAGAAGTGAGTTTGAATTCTGCCTCAGACACTTACTAGTGTGTGACCCTGGGCAAGTCAGTCACTTAATCCTGCTTGCCTCAGTTTCCTCATTTGTAAAATGAGGAAAATAATTCCAAGATTATTATGAAGAAAAACATGTGTAAAAAGCTATTTAATAAATAATTATTATTTGATTATTGACATTAATAATTACAATATTTGACAAATAATTATTATTATAATTAACAAAAATAAATGACAAATAACAAAACTATTATTATTATTTTATTTGGATAGAAGTATAAGTTGGAGGGATGTGAAAAAGAAACTAAGTTCTTTCCCTTGGAACCAATATACAGTATCGATTCTAAGATGGAAGGTAAAGATTTTGGAAAAAAGAAAGAAATACAATGTATTGGTTTCAAGGTAAAAGAGTGGTAAGAGCTAGACAGCGGGGGTTAAGGGACTTGCCCAGGGTCACACAGCTAGGAAGTATCTGAGGTCAGATTTGAGCCCAGGTGGTGGCTAAGTTATCCATGTCCTTTAATATCAGTTTCAGGCCATAAGACATCACATGCTTGCATTCCCCTGGTGCCCGGCACCCCAAGACGCAGAGCATAAATTCCAAAGCTGGGTCTATCTGCACCCCATTATAGACCTGAGAGTACCACTATTTACTTGCTCCACCATTCATGTGTCATATTAGATGCTCATCACTGGGCAATCTTTCCATGTGTTATGGGCTTGAGCTCAATCATCAGAGCTTAGCCACATGGTTCTCAGTCCAAATCTCTAAGGCATTATGGTTCAGATTCTTTCTTGGGTATACTCTGCCTCCCAGCTCTAGACTAACAAAGGAACTGAGGGTGGACTATAGGCAGACTCCCGGGGGGAAACAGAGGTGAGCCAGGTGGCGGTAAGTAGCCAGGGCCATCTTGAACAAACAGAAAATATTGGAAAGATCACAATGAACGACCACAATGGATGCTGCAAGTTCTTAAGGCTGTGCCAATAAATTATTCCAAGACTGTTCCATGTACAGGTACGCCTTCCATATCGTGACTTTCCCCATTGTGGTTTTGATATATCATGGGTTGATGTAAGAAATTAAATGGGAATTTTTTGTAAGGCACGGATGACACAGAGAAAGTTTAGAAATTCAGAAATGCATAAAATCTACGTATAGAATTGTATAAGACTAACATATTCTATCATTTAATACCATAAATATATACAATTTCTTTTTAAAAATTAAGTAAAAAGTTAAAGTTTATGAAAAAAAATCCCCACAAAACCCAGCAGATAACACACAAGGCTAGAAATATAGAGCTATCTTAACACTGACCTACATATAGCTTATGACCAAATACTTAACCCAAATTTTACAATATAATTCCATAGAAACAGAAGAAAAACAACAGCTTGATCACATGGGTCGATGGGGATATGATCGGGGATGCAGATTCTAAACAATTTCCCTAGTGCAAATACTAAAAATATGGAAATAGGTCTTGATCAATGACACATGTAAAAACCAGTGGAATTGCATGTCAGCTACAGGAGGGAAAGAACATGATTCTTGTACCATGGAAAAATATTCTAAATTAACTAATTAAATAAAAATTTCCAAACAACAACAATAACAACAACAAAACAATATAATTCCATAAAAGAAAAAGAAAAATATTCAGACGTCTTCTCTAGTACGAAGGGAGGGCCAAAAAATTTTACATGGATTTTCCAGATCTCAGAGGCGCCATTCCCCTAACCCCTGCCATGTGGAAAGGATACCTGTAGTTCACTATTAATCTCACAAAAGACTAGTTTGGCAACTGTACACCAGCACTTCTTGCATGACAAATATAATTTAAAGACCTATTCTTCTGAGACTCTGGTACGCATGCAATCTTTAAAGCTCGTCTTTGATCTATAGCTCCAATTGTATTCCTTCACCCCAGTTTCTAATATCATAAGTTCCAAATCGCAGCCTCTACGTAACTGAGGTCACAGTTCTAGTCAATGAGAATTGGTACTTCCAACTTTACTGAGGAGAGTCACATTCTTATCCCTCTCCTTCTGAATCCCCAGCTTCCAAGAACTGCAGATGCCACTCCAAAATTCCACCTCGAGAGCAAAACTTTGGAAAATGAGGGGACAGGTGTCCCTCGATTGGGGGAATGGCTAAACAAGCTGGGGTATATAATGGTGATGGAATACTACTGTGCTGTAAGAAATGATGAATTGATGGATCCCTAAAAGAACTGCAAGGACCTATAAATAAGCAGAACCAGGAGAACATTGTACACAGAAACCATAATATTGTGGGGCAATCAAAGGTAATTGGCTTTGCTCCTAACAGCAATGATCCAGGACTATTCTGAGGGACTTATAAGAAAGAATGTTATCTACACTGAGAGAAAGAACTGTGGGAGCAGAAAGCCAGAAGAAAATATGTGATTTATCACTTATTTATATGGTTATGTGATTTGGGGTTTTGGTTTTAAAGGATTCCTCTTTTACAAAAATGGATAATATAGAAATGGGTTCAAGTGATTATATAGAATCTGTCTGTCTGTCTGTCTGTCTGTCTGTCTATCTATCTATCTATCTATCTATCTATCTATCTATCTATCTATCT
>NC_058132.1:55834213-55857317 GCF_016433145.1 Gracilinanus agilis
CTTAGAACAGAGAATGTCAGAGCTGGGAGAGACCTTAGAACAGAGAATGTCAGAGCTGGGAGAGACCTTAGAACAGAGAATATTAGAGCTTGGGGAGGGAGCTTAGAACAGAGACTGTCAGAGCTGGGAGAGTCCTTAGAATCCAGAATATGAAAAGAAGCCCCTAAGGGGTTCAGTAGCTTGTCCCAGGTCCCAAATATTGTAACCAGCATTTAGGTCATGAATTCTAATCTCTTAGTCCCCAGTTCATCATTCCACCTCGTCTTTTCTAGTTAAAATTTGGCCGGAGAGGTGAGCAAGGGCCGAATTGCAGAGGGTCTTACCAGACAGGATCGTATATTTCAGGGCTTCTTGAGCCATCATATTCACAAGGCCATTAAGCAGGGTCTCCAGGGCACTGCCAAGCTCCATCAGGTACTTAGATTCCCAGGCCAGGCAGTACTGCTCGCTGCTCCGGGCCAGGCTGGCCCAGGGTGTAGTAAACATTCCTAGGGGAAAACCACACGGACAACAGTTCACACGGGGAGTGGAGAGAGCCACAGCAGTTCCAGAAACACAATGGAGGGGGCAGCAGAGGAGCCACGGAGCTGCGTCACCTGGAGATGAGCCCCCTCCTAGGCAGGGTGGCTCCCAGACCCCTGAGCTCTCAGCTTCTGTTGGGATGCAAAGGATGCAGAGTGAAGAGCTTGGAAGCCTACATCCTAGTCCTGCTACTCCAACATGTATTTATTAAGCTGCTGCTCTCTTCTAGGTGGCATTCGAGGCTCTAGGGACTAACAATAGGTAGTTCCTGCTCTCCAGGAGCTCATATTCTATTGTGGGAGTGGAGGTGGAACAGGGGGAACAACACACTGCTAAGAAGATACAAAATGTTTATAAAATTAAAAAAAATAGGAGGGGGGCACGACTCATGGGAGAAGGGCAAAGATGACTTTTCTAAAGAGTTACTGTGACTGGGCCACCTCTTGCTTAATGGGCTGCGCTGGCTCCCTATTATCTCCACCATCCACTGTAAAACCCTCCATGTGGCATTTAAAGCTTTTCATACCCTGGCCCTGTCCTATCCTTTCAGCCTTCTTATGCCTTTACTCTTTTCTGTGCACTCTGCTCACAGTTCCAGCCACCACCTCCATGCCTTTGCCTCGGCTGATTCCCCCCAATGCCCGGAAGGCTCTCCTTTGTCACCTTTGCCTCCTCATTTCTATGTGTGGCTTTATTTATTTATACAAATATTATTTATTTATATATGTTATTTATACAAATACACATGTATAAGTGTGTCTACATACAAATATAGACTAGTACACAGAACACTGTGCTGGGAGTCAGAAAGATTGGTCTTCCTGAGTTCCAATCTAGCCTCAGACACTCACTAGCTGTGTGACCCTGGGCAAGTCACTTCATCCTGTTGGCCTCAGTTTCCTCATCTGTAAAATGAGCTGGAAAAGGGAATGGCACACTGCTACAGGATCTTTGCCAGGAAACCCCAAATATTGTTAAGAGTCAGACATGACTGAAAAATAACTGAACAACATCCTATAAACCCTTACCTTCCGTCTTGGAGTCCCCAAGACGGAAGGTAAGGGTTTAAAAAAAATAAAATACTGTGTATTGGTTCCAAGGCAGAAGAGTGGTAAGGGTAGACAATGGGGGTCAAGTGACTTGCCCAGGGTCAGACAGCTGGGAAGTGTCTGAGGCCAGATTTTAACCTAGGACCTCCCATCTCCAGGCCTGGCTCTCAATCCACTGAGCTACCCAGCTGCCCCTTCCCCATCCTTTCTTACTTTGTCCACAGGAGTATATTATGAGGACCAAATGAGATAACCCACATCAAAGTGCCAAGTACAAACCTCCTTTCCTTTCCCTGAAGTCAACACAGCATCAATGAACTCAGCACCAGGCTCACTCCAGATGCCGCCACCCCCTCTTGGCACTCACAGTCTTACACTGAGATGCCATTTCATAATATGATTTTTCATAGCAATATTCCTGTGGGTGTGCGGAGGCTGCATTGGCCTGACTTGCACAGTTTTCTTCCATCAGAGATGATTGGCATGGTGGGTGTAGGAATTTCTCTCACTAAGGAGAAGGTGGTTTTTTTCATGAATCACATAAGCCTTCTGACATGGATCAAAAAGGATCCTTTGCAAAATTCCATTGTTCCTTTGCTCGGGCCCTTTTGGAAGGTCAAGAGGTGGCGTAACATATGCAAAGCACACGGGACTGGGGGCCCAGAGAGATGGGGTGAAATCCCTCCTCTGCGAAGTCCTTCTCTGGGATTTAGTCTCTATAGTATCAGGGAGAGACGCTCCACTGCCCAGTGGATTGAGTTTGTCCTTGGAGCCAGAGAAGCCTGGCCATTTGGCACCCACTGGCTGCCCCATGACCTGAGCACGTCACTTATTTTCTCAGCACCTTAGGTAACCTTCCAAGAGCATAAATTGCCCCAAAAAAGAGACAATCTGCCTTGGTAGAGGGAATTTCTTATATCAGATCGGGTCTAAAAAAATGGAGGAATTGGAGGAGACGATCTCTAAAGTCCCTTCCAGTTCTAAGGAGTTTATGAACGATCCTGTCTTCATAGAAAGCCAACAGAGCCGAACACGCAGCCGTCAACCTGAACCTAGCGGGACTAAGCTGGTCTCAGTTTGGCTTACTGAGTGGTTAACTAGCAACAAGAGATGAATGTAAGCTACTTAATAACATGAATATCCAGCCATCCACCCATTTACTTCACTTCTGAACCCTGATCCCCTCCCGTCCACCCTTCTCCATCCAGACAAGTATTTTGACATGCCGTCACATTATTGTTATTTTGCTGAACAGTCTGCCCCTTCATGACCCCATTTGGGGTTTTCTTGGCAAAGATACTGGAGTGGTTTGCTATCAGCTCCCCCAGCTCAATTTTACAGATGAAGAAATTGAGGCAAAAGGGGTTAAGTGACTTGCCCATGGACACCCAGCTAGGAAGTGTCTGAGGCTGGATTTGAACTCAAGAAGAAATCTTTTTGACTCCAGGTCCAGCACTCCATCCACTGTTGTATTGAACTGGATAAAGCCAATTATTGGTAGAGAAGGGACTCAAAAAGAGGACTTGT
The DNA here is from genome assembly GCF_016433145.1 of Gracilinanus agilis. Lineage (NCBI taxonomy): Eukaryota > Metazoa > Chordata > Mammalia > Didelphimorphia > Didelphidae > Gracilinanus > Gracilinanus agilis. The sequence continues at coordinate 55,837,312 of NC_058132.1, forward strand.
AGCAGAGACAGTGACTTGCCCAGGTTCACACAGCTAGGTAGTCTTTAATTTCCTGACTCTAGGTTCAGTGCTCTATCTACTGAGCTCTCTCTCTCTCTCTCTCTCTCTCTCTCTCTCTCTCTCTCTCTCTCTCTCTCTCTCNCTCTCTCTCTCTCTCTCTCTCTCTCTCTCTCTCTCTCTCTCTCTCTCTCTCTCTCTGTGTGTGTGTGTGTGTGTGTGACCTCTGCTGGTCTGCTGAAGCCCATGGACCCCTTCTCAGAATAAAGTTTTTAAATTTATAAAATTAAATACATAGGATGATAAAGAAAGCCAATGATACTGAAGTATACTTAGTAAAACATTTCAAAAATAAGTTTGCAAAGACTATGTTAACATCTGCTACTGTAGCGGCCACAAATTAGGGTTCCACATCTCTTGCCTGCCCCAATTCTTACCGTATTTACCGGAACAGAGCCAGCCAGTGATGGCAATAGTTATATGAAGTTGTTTCCCATCAGTTAGCGGTAAGAATTCAAATTCTTCTATAGCTCCCACGCGCTTCTTCATCTTGTAGCCTAAAGACCAGAGTAGCATCAATTTAGAGCTGAAAGGGACCCAAGAAACCACTGAGTTCACATGGCTCATTTTAATTTTTAAAAATTATACTTGAGTTTTTGATCAACAAAAATTTGCCTTTTCTCTCTCCCACTCCCTCCTCTTCAAGTTGAGCATGAAAGGCAAATCAAATTCATGTTAGAAATATATAGTCAAGCAAAATGAATGTCTTCATCAGCCTATCAAAAAACAAATATGTGGGGGCAGTTGGGTGGCTTTGTGGATTTGAGGCTAGGTCTAGAGATGGGAGGTCCTGGGTTCAAATCTGACCTCAGACACTTCCTAGCTGGGTGACCCTGGGCAAGTCACTTAATGCCCATTGCCTAGCCCTTATCACTCTTCTGACTTGGAACCAATACACAGTATTGATTCCAAGATAGAAGGTAAGAGTTAAGAAAAAAAGACATTTGTGTGGGTGTGGGTGTGATCACAGTCAAAAGACATATACAAATGTGTATTTATATATACATGTATATAATACGTATATATATGCATGTGTATAGACACACAATATGTTACATATTTATTACATAATATTACATATTACATATAACCACATAATATATTATCACATATATAATATATTACATATAATGTAACAGATCAATATATTAAATTATTATGCATTATGTACAATAGTATACATTACATTCAAGATTATATTATATACATTATAAGTATATGTGTATATAAACATATATATACCTATACATACAGATATATATCTTATTCTATATTCTTCATCTTTCCTCTCTCATCAGAAGGTGGTAGCATGTTTCACCACTAGTCCTCTGAAATTATACCAACCCTCTCCTTTTACAGATGAAGAAACTGAGACTGAGAAGAATGAAACGATTTCTTTAGGGTCACACATCTGGTAAGGGTCAGCATCAGAATTTGAACTCGGGTCTTCCTGACCCCCAAACCAATGCCGTGTCCACTACACCACTGCTATAAAAGCAGATCAATTCAGTTCAGTCTAACAAATGCTTATTGATAGAACAGAAATGCCTGGTTGCCAAGTTCCATTTGCGATAAATACTAACTTTTATTTATTTTATTAATTAATTAATTTTTCCTCTCTTTCCTTCTTTAGTTAAGTATTATGGGTGATTGTCACAAACCATTTTTGAACATAGGTCAATGACTCTTTTTAAGATTAAAAAAAAATGTAAACCTTTACTTTCTGTCTTAGTATCAATTCTAAGACTAGAGAGAGTAAAGGTTAGGCAAAGGGGATTAAGTGACTTGCCCAGGGTCACACAGCTAGGAAGTGACTGAGGTCACATTTGAACCTAGGACCTCCCGTCTCTAGACCTAGCCTCAAATCCACAAAGCCACCCAACTGCCCCCACATATTTGTTTTTTGATAGGCTGATGAAGACATTCATTTTGCTTGACTATATATTTGGTCCTCCTGAGTCTCCATCCATTATGCTTTCTAGCTGCTCCCAGGCAATGACTGTTATCCCTTGACACTATCTCCCTGGAGGCTAAGAGGGCATTAATTAAATATTGTTCTTGCTAATGAACCTGTTGTCATGCCAAATCAACTCTAATCTTCCAGGGCATCTAAGCCACATCCCTCCCTCCCTTCCCAGCTTCCTTCAATATGGCATCTCCTCTTAAGAGAACGTAAGCTTCGTGAGGGCAGGGACTGTCTTGGTAGCTTGAGTTTGTGTTCCCAGCACTTAGCATAGTGACTGGCACACAATATATGCTTTGTGAATGTTTTTTCTATCTATCTAATGATAATAAAGATAGACACAGCTCTGATGGAATGGGGGAGGCAGGGGAGACACCTTGGAATCGATTTCTTGAGCAGTTGGGGAAGGTTTCATACCCTGATAAGATTAATAAAAAAATCCCTGCCCTCCAAAGGATTCCATTCTTCTTAGTGATGAGGAACAGAAATAGTCCAGGATACAAAGCCATTCTGGCTAGGAAGGAGAGAGTGCCGCTAACTGTGAGGGGAGTGGGGTCCGGAAAGAAGGGTCTCATGTATGAGATGATGCCAGAGGTTTGCTTTGAAGGAAGTCCAGAGGATAGATGAGGAGGTTTTAGAACTCCCTGTGGTCAATAAGAATGGATCTCTTGGGGCAGCCAGGTGGCTCAGTGGATTGAAAACCAGGTCTGGAGATGGGAGGTCTTGGGTTTATATCTGGCCTCAGACACTTCCTAGCTGTGTGACCCTGGGCAAGTCACTTAACCTCCATTGCCTAGCCCTTACCGCTCTTCTGCCTTAGAACCAATATAGAGAATTGATTTTTAAGACAGAAGGTAAGTGGCTTTTTTAAATTAAAGAATGAAGCTCTTTTTGGGTCAACAAACCATCCTATGGCTGATTAAAATCTGGTCTCTCCTACCCTGACCTGCACTCTCTGCTCAGAGCTTTCCTGACTGTGCATCTACTCGGGGTAGAGGGGTTGGGAGGAATGAAAGGGAATCAATATGTATGTAGCACCTACTCCATATCAAGCAAAGGGTGCTAAGTACTTTATAAATATTGTTTCATTAGATCCTCACCTGGGAGGAAGGTGCTCTTATTCTCCTCTTTTATATATGGGGAAACTGAGGCAGACAGAAATTAAGTGACTTGCCCAGGTTCACACAGATAGTATCTGAAGTGGGATTTGAACTTGGTCTTTCTGATTCCAGGTCCAATATTCCATCCAACGTACCACCCAGCTGTTGAAGAACATTAATGAGGCTCTTGGTACTCCAGAGAGGTGGCACAGTGGATAGAGTACTGGCCACTGGAGTCAAGAAGACCTCACTTCAGATCTAATCTCAGACACTTACTATCTGGGTGACTTTGGGCAAGTTGTTTCACCCTGTTTGCCTCAGTTTCCTCATCTATCAAATGAGCAGGAGAAGGAAATGGCCAACGACTCCAATGTCTTAGCTATGTGACCCTGGGCAAGTCACTTTACCCTATTTGCCTCAGTTTCCTCATTTGTCAAATGAGCTGGAGAAGGCAAAGGCAAACCACTTCAATATCTCTGCCAAGAAAACCCCAAATGGGGTCAGGAAAAGTCAGACATGACTGAAAATGACTGAACGACAAAAAGGTGAAAACATATAGCTATGCCTGGAACTACTTAATGGGGTTAAATGACTTGCCCAGAATCTCACAGCCAAGAAGTCTTGGAGGCTAGAATTGAACTCGGGTCTTCCTGACTCCATGCCAGGCACTCTGTGTGCTATGGTGGGGCCATCTGGTCCCATAGCCCTCCGGGCTATTGAGTCAATATCAAGACTTTTTTTTTTTTATGCTGGTGATTGGGCATCTTTGGCTTAGATGCGGGTGACTCAGCCCCTGATTGCTTGTGATGGTCCCGGTAGAGACCCGAGTCCAGAGTGTTTACAGATATGACTCAGGACAGCAGGAACAGGAAGAAAGAATGTGGCTGTGTTTGGGTGTGGGTCCTTGGCTAAGACTCAGGAATGGGAAGGAGAGTGAGGTTATGTCTTGGTATGGCATCTAGGGATATGCTGGAAAATCAGTCATTATTAAACAATCACTGTGGGCATTAACACCTCAGGAAAAAAAATCAGGGCTTGATGGATCATTTTTTAAATTGTCTAGACTTAAGAAAGTGATGGAGAAAATTCGAGTAAATGCAGATTAAATTTATAAGTGTGTCCTGTGTATTTTCCTCCCCCAGAAAAAGTGTATTTAAATATTAGATATTGTTAAATATTTACTAGTATACCCCTACTTGGGACCCCCTAAAGTTGGATATTTGGGCCTGGATCTGAGTCAGAGATTTTGAGGGTCATGGCAGGACACAGATGTACTAATGCAGAGACATCCAGTAGAAGATTCTGGTTCCCGGGGTTTTTCCCCATCTTCTGCTTTCGAACAGTGACTCCATTTAAGGAACCAGGACAACTAGTCACGAGTCAAATTTAGTCTTGTAAAGTTACACTGTTATATTCTCATAGTTTGAAAGCTGGAGGGTCCTCAGATTTAAAAATGAGGAAACTGGGGGGGGGCAGTTAGGTGGCTTAGTGGATTGAGAGCCAGGACTAGAGATGGGAGGTCCTGGGTTCAAATCTGGAATCAGACACTTCCTAGCTGGGTGACCCTGGACAAGTCACTTTACCCTCACTGCCTAGACCTTACCATTCTTCTGCCTTGGAACCAATACACAATATCGAGTCTAAGATGGTTAGTAAGGGTTTAAAGGTTAAAAATGATGAAACTGAAGTCTACAGAGGTAAGCAATTTGTTCAGGGCTATACCGACATATAGGTGGCACCATAATGCCAGGCATGGAGTCAGATTCAAATATTGTCTCAGATAACTAGTTATTTTTCTCATTAACATCTCTAAAACCTTGGGGCAAGTCCCTTCCTCTCTTGAAAGCTTAGTTTCCTCATCTACAAAATGGAGACACTGATATTTTAGACTCATTCCTTAATATACTTAATGGGTTTCTTGGGTGGATATATACTTTGTAATCATAAAATATACTCTTAGAAAAGCCAGTTGTTATGATGAGAAATCAGTGTTCCAGCCTTACCTGTCAGACCTGCTCCTGCAGCTCCAAAGAGAGAGGTTATGACTGCAATGCCTGCCACAGAGCCCAAAGCAGCTGCACCCGTGGCACCAATGATAGTGGCTGCTCCTGCAGCCACAAATGGGGCAGCCAGACCACCTGTCACACCTACAATGAAAACACCAAAAAGATTCAAGATGGAGCGTTCATCTTTCTTTTTTTCCTTTTTAAAAATTTTTCATTTTTTTCCTCAAATGACATGCTGGTATAATTTTCAATGATAGTTTTTAAAAAACTTTTGTGATCCATGTTCTCTCCCTCCCCCTCATCAAGATGGCAGGTATTATGATATAAATTGTGCACGTGTTATTTTACAATCCATATTTCCATGTTCATCATGTGAAAAAAAAGACACACATCGTTTACACTGGAGAAAAATTCATAGAAGAAATATAGTGAAGAATGGCATGTTTCAGTTTGCTTTTAGAATTTATCAGTTCTTTCTATAGTTCCTTCGAGTTGTTCAGGATCCTTGCTTTGTTGATAATAGTTAAGTCAGTCATAGTAGATCCTCATACACTATTGGTGTTACTGTGTACAATGTTCTCCTGGCTCTGCTCATTTCACTATGTATCATTTCATGTAAGTCTTTCCAGGTTTTTCTGTGTTCATCTTGTTTGTTATTTCTTATGGTGCAATAGTATTCCATTACAATCAGTTTGAGATCATAACTGTTACCTTTGCTTTTTTAACTTTGGATAAAACAGAGTAGATTCTTTTTTAGCTCTTTGCTTTGTGTGTGTCTCCCTGTTTTAAATATGTTTCTTGTAGACAGTATGTTGTAGGATTCTGGTTTTTAATCCATTCTATTATTTTCTTCCATTTTATGGGTGAATTCATACTGTTCACACTCACAGTTATGATTACTATGTGTTTTCCTCCATCTTATTTTTTCTTCATCTTTATTTTTTGATCATGGCTTTTTCACTTTCCCAGTCACTTTCCAAATCAGAATATCCATCCCAGGGACTATATGATTTTGCATTTAATAATAATAATAATGATAATGATAATAGTAATGATAGCTAGTATTTATATAGCCCCTACTATGTACCAGGCACTGTGCTAGGTGCTTTAAAAATATGATCTTTGACCTTCACAACAAGCCCAGTGGTAGAGGCTATTATTATCCCCATTTTATAGGTGAAGAAGGTGAGGTAAACAGAGGTTAAGTGACTTGCTCAGGTCACAAAGCCAGTAAGTGTCTTAGGCTAGATATGAACCTGAGTTCTGAGTACTGAGCCACTTAGTTTTCTTTATCTAAGCACAGTGCTTAGCACATACTAAATGCTAAAGAAATGCTTTTTCATTCGTTCATTCATCTGAAATATGAAATTGATAAGGAGGTCATTATAATAGTCTGGTTGCGATTTTGAAACAGGATAGTTAATAGAGAAGGGAGAAAAGAGGGTCAGGAAAAATATTACTGAACTGGGCATATCTTATCACCATAAGATTTGTATCCCAAAGAGGTCAAAGAAAGAAGAGGATCCATGTGTTCAAAAATATCGATAGCTCTTTTTGTGGTGGCAAGAAAGTGGAAATTAAGGCTATGCCCATGAATTGGGAAATGGTTGAACAAATTATTGCATATGAATGTGATAGAATAGTATTATGGTGAAAGAAGTGAAGGAGAAGGCTTCTGAAAAACCTGGGAAGATTCATCTGAACTGATACAAAGTGAAGTGAACAGAACTAGGAGAACCATTTATACAATAACAACAATATTGTAAAGACAAACCCCTTTGAAAGACTTAGGGGGAGGGAGCGAACATGAATTGCAAAATATCAGAATCTAATGATTATTAAAAATTCTATCTACATATAATTGATAAAAATATAATAATAGTTAATAAAAAAAGAAAGACTTAGGAACTCAGATCAATTCAATGACCAATCACAATTCCCAGAAGAGCCAGTATAAAAAATGCCATCTACTTTCTGACAGAAAGAGCATGGATGAGGAGTTTAGAATTAGGGTGGGGGTAATTATATATGTGTGTGTGTGTGTGTGTGTGTGTGTGTGTGTGTGTGTGTATGTGTGTGTTTGGATGCAGACAATCTGGGAATTTGTTTTGGCTATGTATATTTGTTACAAAGGTTTTATTTTCTTTTTATTTTCAATGGAGAGTTGGGGGTAGAATATAAATGGTTATTAACTGGAAGAAAATAAAATCTAAAACTAAAAATGAAAATAAAGGTTAAAAAAAAAAAGAAAGGAAGAATGTGAGTTTAGGCCTAGGGACAGTTAGGTGGCTTAGTGGATAGAGCACTAGGCCTAGAGACAGAAAGTTCTGGGTTCAAATATGGCCTTAGTCACTTCTTGGCTCCATGACTCTCAGCAAGTCACTTAACCCGAATTGCCTAGTCCTTACCTCTCTTCTGCTTTGGAATTGATACCCAGAATCTATTATAAGACAGAAGGTGAGAGAGAGAGAGAGAGAGAGAGAGAGAGAGAGAGAGAGAGAGAGGAGAGAGAGAAAAGAAGAAGGAAGGGAGGGAGGAAAGAAGGAAAGAAGGAAGGAAGGAATTCCCAATTCTAACTTGCACTTTCACTTTAGGCTGTAGGCAATCTTCTTCTTCCTGGCAGCTCTGATTAGATTAGGGAATTTCTGAACTATACCCCAAAGTTATGAATAGTTCTTACCTATTGCTGTCCCACCTCCAACTGTGGCTAGGCCAATTAGGAAATAACGCTTCCATTTCTTTCGATTTTCTCTCTTTTTTCTTAAAGCTTCAGCAGCTCTGGTGGGGGAGAGGGTTGGAGGAAGGAGGAAGAAGAGGAAGAAGAAAGATCAGTAAGGGCAGCCCTCGTGGGCCACAATTCACCCACAATGCTGGGCCAATCATGGGTGTTCTGTCATGCAGGGCTTAATGACAAGAAACAACACGGATTTATCACTGATTTTAAAGGGCCAAGAAGCTGAACAGGACACAAAGTTCAGTACGTGCTTATACTTACCCTCTTGATGCATCCTAACTGGACTGCATTTTAGTAATGAGAAAAAGCACAAAAGGGTTTTAAAAATAGATGTACTGGGAACATCAGTGAAACAGAGTCTGCTCTCTTCCCTGGGTTCTCTCACTCCCGCTTCTTCCCACACCCCAAGCTAATGCAAACCAAAGACTTTCAGAAATGTTCAGAAGATGGGCGAAAGAGGAGCTCAAAACTCCTGCCTCCAGGCCACAATCTTTCAGACATGAAAGCAAACTCTATACCAATTGGAGAAGTCTGGCAAAACCATAGAAGGTAGTGAGATACACACATGTTCTCTTTATCTCTTTCAATCTCTCTCTCTTTTTCTATCTCTCTTGCTCTCTCAATCAATACATAATATACAAACATATAGATTTATATATAATATATATTTTTAAGTTTGATAGGGTTAGAGAGACCATCCATTTGGATTTTCTAACCACAATGCTCAGCTCTTAGGAGCTGTGTCAGAATTCTAGAATCCTAGAATGTCAAGATTGGGAGGGCCCTTAGAATTGTGCTATTTGGAATTTTTGGGGCTCTTTTGAGGGTTATTTGGGGTTCATTTGAGTTTTAAATATTTAAATATGTGACATAAACTTCCTGTGGATGTTTAGGGGACTTGGAAACTACATTTCCCGTGATTCCTCCTGTAATACAGATAGACAGGAAGGGTGAGTAGCTGAACAGTTTAAGTACTCCTGATGTCATTGGGGGAGGCCTCTTTGGTATGAGACAGCCAGGTGGGCAGAAGGTATGGTGGGCGATTTGAATTAGATCTTAGCCGGCATGTGTCTTTCTTAATTATAAATAAAATATTAATACCTTTTGCTATATCAATCTATATCCATTTTAATCATAACAGAATAAAAAAAATGTCAGAACTGAGAGGAGCCTTAGAACAAAGAATGTCAGAGCTGGGAGGGGCCTTAATGTCAGAGCTTAGTTTTACACTTCCTGAACCTCAGTTTCCCCATCTATACATAGGCATAATAATATTCGCCATTTACTTCACATTGACTTGCCAGGGGCACTTATCCTTACTTGGCCCATCTATAAAATAGGGATGATAATAGCATTCCCTCTCAGGGCTGTTCTGAGGATCAGACAGTAGCATACATAAAGGGCTTAAAGTGTTATATAGACACTATGATTATTATTTTGACATTATCTGTATAACATTTTATAGTTTACAAAGCACTTTCTTCAAGACCATCTTGGCAAGTAAGTAGTACAAGTATTATCACTCCCATTATTATTACTCCCACTTTACACAAGGGGAAATGGAGGCTTAAAAAATAAGTTATGAGGCTCAGGACTTGAGACTAAGACCGATATCCCTTGTCCAGGGCCCTCTGCTTTTTCTGCTACAGCTTACTGTTTGTTGCCCAATCATTAAACTATAAGCCACCTCCTTCCTTGAATGTATGCTTCCTTCCCCCTTTGCCACATCTGTGTGGCAGGTCCAGTCCAAAGCCCATGGCTCTGAGCCCAGACACAGAGACAACCCCCAAACCTTCCCCTGCCATAGCTCTCCAAATGACAAATGAGAGCAGGCTGACTGAGAGAAGCTTACAAAAAGAAGAGACACGAGACAAGAGGGAAGAGGCCAGTGTAGTCTGGCCTGTGGCCTAGTCTTCTAGGGTCACTGTATTGAAGGTCTGAGTCCTGATACAGGTGTGGCTCTGATGCAGTCATTGACCTGCATTCACTTCTCACAATCCTCAATGCGCAGGAAATCGGGTCAACGTTTGACCTGCTCTACAGAGAGACACAAGGGAGCTTTGAAGGAGGCAAAATAGATGTCACTGAATCTGAAGAAGCTATAGCTATAGTAGTAGGAAGAGAGTAGTGGTGGTGGTGGTGATGTGATGGTGATGGTGGTGGTGATGGTAATGGTGATGAGGTAGTGGTGATGGTGATTATGTAGTGGTGGTGATGGAGGTGGTAGTAATGGTGATGGTTGTAATGTTTGTTTTGAATTCAGGGAAGTGCTATTTGGAAAAGCTGATGGCAAATCAGATCAGAGAGAGACAGTGATGATGATGTGGTGGTGGTGATGGTGATGGTGGTGATGGTACATGTGTTGATGTTGATGATGTAGTGGTTGTGATGGTGATGATGTAGTGGTGATTATGGTGATGTGGTGGTGATGGAGGTGGTGGTAATGGTGATGATGATGTATTGGTGGTGATGGTAGTGGTGGTGATGGTGATGTTGATGATGTATTGGTGGTGATGATGATGATGGTGGTGGTGGTGGTGATGGTAGAGGTGGTGGTGGTGATGATGTAGTGTGTGGTGGTGGTGATGGTAGTGGTGATGATGGAGGTGGTGTTGGTGGTGATGGTGATGTTAATGGTGATGATGTTGTGGTGGTGATGGAGGTGGTGCTGGTGATGGTAACAGTGGTTGTGGTGGTGGTGATGATGATATAGTGGTGGTAGTGGTAGTGGTGGTGGTGATGATGATGTAGTGGTGGTGATGGTGATGATGTGGTGATGGTGATGGTAATGGTGATGATGTAGTGGTGTTGAAGGTGGTGGTGATGGTGATGATGTAGTGGTGGTGATGGAGGTGGTAGTAATAGTGATGGTTATAATGTTTGTTTTGAATTCAGGGAAGTGCTATGTGAAAAAGCTGATGGCAAATCAGATCAGAGAGACAGTGATGATGATGTGGTGGTGGTGATGGTGATGGTGGTGATGGTACATGTGTTGATGTTGATGATGTAGTGGTTGTGATGGTGATGATGTAGTGGTGATTATGGTGATGTGGTGGTGATGGAGGTGGTGGTGATGGTGATGATGATGATTGTGGTGGTGGTGGTGATGGTAGAGGTGGTGGTAGTGATGGTGATGATGTAGTGGTGGTGATGGAGGTGATGCTGGTGGTGATGATGATATAGTGGTGGTGGTGGTGGTGATGATGATGTAGTGGTGGTGGTGGTGGTGATGATATAGTGGTGGTGATGGTGGTGGTGGTGATGTTGATGTTGTGGTGATGGTGATGGAGGTGGTGGTAATGGTGATGGTAGATGTGGTGATGGTGATAATGTAGTGGTGATGGTGGTGGTGGTGATGATGTAGTGGTGGTGGTGGTGGTGGTGGTGCTGGTGCTGATGTAGTGGTGTTGAAGGTGGTGGTGATAGTGATGATGTAGTGGTTGTGATGGTGATGATGTAGTGGTGATAGTGATGTAGTGGTGGTGATACTGGTGGTGATGGTAGTGGTGGTGGTGATGATGTAGTGGTGGTGATGGTGGTGATAGTGGTGGTGATAGTAATGCTGGTGGTGGTGATAGTGGTGGTGATGGTGATGTTGATGATGTATTGGTGGTGATGATGATGATGGTGGTAGTGGTGGTGATGGTAGAGGTGGTGGTGGTGATGATGTAGTGTGTGATGATGGTGATGATGTATTGGTGGTGATGGTAGTGGTGATGATGGAGGTGGTGTTGGTGGTGATGGTGATGTTAATGGTGATGATGTAGTGGTGGTGATGGAGGTGGTGCTGGTGGTGATGGTGATGGTAACAGTGGTTGTAGTGGTGGTGATGATGATATAGTGGTGGTGGTAGTGGTGGTGGTGGTGATGATGATGTAGTGGTGGTGATGGTGATGATGTGGTGATGGTGATGGTAATGGTGATGATGTAGTGGTGTTGAAGGTGGTGGCGATGGTGATGATGTAGTGGTGGTGATGGAGGTGGTGGTAATGATATAGTGGTGGTGATGGTAGTGGTGGTTAAGATGATTATGTAATGGTGGTGATGGTAATAGTGATGGTGGTGATGATTGTGGTGGTGATGGTGGTGATGATTGTGGTGGTGATGGTGATGATGTAGTGGTGGTGGTAATGGTGATGGTGATGATGGTGGTAGTGGTAATGGTAGTGATGTAGTGGTGGTGATAAAGGTGGTGATGGTAGTGGTGGGGATGGTGATGCTGTAGTGGTGTTGATGGAACTGGTGGTGTTGGTGGTTTTGGTTGTGATGGTGGCAGTAATAATAACTATGGCAGTAGTTATTGTTGTTAATGTTAATGGTAGCAGTAGTTAATGGTGGTAGCAGAAGTAGTGGCAGAAATAGTGATAGTAGTAGCTGTGGTATCAGTAACCTCAGATACCTTATAAAGATCTTTACAGAGGAACACAGGATCCTAGATCTAGAGCTGGACGGTCTTCAGCAACCATTTAGATTAGTCCCTTTGTCTTAGAGATGGGTAAACTGAGTCCTATGGAGGGGAAGTGACTTGCTCAAAGTCAATCAATCAACCAGTCCACAAGTGTTTTTGAAACCCTCAGCCATATGCCAGGCATTGTTCTAAGCCCTTGGGATACAAAATACAAAGAATGAAACAATCTCTATTCACTAGGAGCTTTAGTCCCAATGGGGGAGACAAGTGTATATTTGGCCCACGTTCTGCATGAATGTAAAAAGAACCAATACGAAGCAATTGGAGAGAAGGCAGGCCCGCTTCCCCTCCCCGCTGGCAGTTGAGGGGTGGGGAAAAGCTTCTTGTAGTTTCATCTCGGAGGAGGTGGGGGTCAAGAGTGGGGATTCCCATGTCTCTATCATCCCCTTTGACCTTGGCCACAGCTCTTTTCTTTTCTTTCTGACCCCAGTGCCTGCCACACACAGTGCTTAATAAAAATGCTTATGGATCCACTGAGTCATTACCAAATCCTATAAGAAAGGACTTACTCCCAGGTCCCCACCCTGGAGACGTGGGATACTTGCCCAGGGTGACTCAGCTCCTAATCAGCAGAGTTGGGAGTCAGTCGGGTGACCTACATTTGAATCCCAGAGCTGACATTTACTTAGCCACGGGACCTTGGGCAAGACACTAAATTCTCTGTGCCTCAGTTTCCTTATCTACAAAATCAGGATAATACTTGTAGTGCTTGTGCTTGTCTTGGGTGTTTGATGGGTGGGAATTATTTTGTAAACCTCAAGGTGTTACAGAAATGTGAATTATTATCATTCTTATCAATATAGTTAATATCATTATAAAGGGGCAGCTTGGTATAATGGAAAGGGTTGGAATCTCCATTAGACTGTGAGAGCTTCCTGAGCAGGGACCAGTTTTGTTTATTTTTAATTGCTTTCATTTGTATCTGTAGCCTGAAACATAATTTCCTGTTTGGTCATTTCAGTCCCGTCTGACTCTTTATGATCCCATTTGGGGTTTTCTTAGTAAAGGTACTGGAGTGGTTTGCCATTTCCTTTTCCAGCTCCTTTTGCAGATGAGAAAACTGAGGCCAGAAGGGTTAAGTGACTTGCTCAGAGTTCCACAGCTAGTGTCTGTGGCCAAATTTGATCTCAGGTCTTCCGACTCCGGGCTTGGCACACTCTTCTCTGAGATACCTAGCTGCCTAAGACTGGACTGGATTCCCTCTCTCCAAATATCAACTTGTGAAGGTGATTTCTTGAACCCAAGGGAAAGACCTTAAGGTTGATTCCCATTAGATTACGTTTGGTTATATTCAACCCAATGACCTCGCCTGCTGAGATTTCACTGGATACGGGCCCTGCCATCCATCCTTCCCAGCTTTGGGCCATCCACCAACCCAAGAAGCGGCCCATCCAGGCCTTTATCAAGTGTCACTGACGAAAATATGGCACAGCACCGGGCCAGGCAGAGATCTCAGAGCGAATCTTACTTCTGACAGTAATGAACTGGGGGAGGACTGACTGGCAAGCTCCGTCCCCTGCTTGGGCCTCGGGAAAAGGATTAAATTGTACTAAATGATCTCTAAGATTCCTCAGCATCTATGCCTTATTCGGAGAAGGGAGGGAGGAAAACTTGGTTCCAGTCCCAGCTCCTCTCCTGCACATTTTAAGAGACAAGCCATGGGGAAAAGGCTTTACAATCAGCTGGTAAACCCTCAAAGGGTGTTTGTCTTAGAGGAGGGACGGCTGTGAAGTAAACCTCGTTGTGTGACTGTATTAAAGCCAATGGTGGAAGTTAGTCGTCTATATAAGAGAAAAGGCAAAAATGAGTCAAACTTGGGAAAACAAACAAATAAACAAAACTGACTCAGAGGTAGCTATGATAAAGCGTATAGGCTGTATAACAATCATAGTAACAGCAATAATGATGAAGATGACGACAATTCTGAATTCTTTTGCAGCTGATATGAGGAATAAAATGGTAGACTTGGAGGCAATAAGACCTGGATTCAAATTCCACCTCCAACATTTAATTAGCCATCAGGGACCGGAGCGATCTATTTTTTTTTTTTTTAAACCCTTACCTTCTGTGTTAGAGGCAATACAAGCAGAAGATCAGTAAGGGCTGGATAGTGAGGGTTAAGTGATTTGTCCCAGGGTCACACAGCTAGAAAGCCTCTGAGGGTTCTCTCTCATCCTCATCCTGCCTTTGATTATTCAGTATTCAATTATAAATTAAAATATAAGGCCAGTTTTGAACCCAGGACCTCCCATCTCCAGGCATGGTGCCCTACCCACTGAGCCCCATGTAACTGCTGTCCTATGCAATCTATTTTAAAATTAAAATTTCATTTCATTTAAAATTTTAAAAATGATTTCTAGCTGAAATGGTTAAATTAAGCAAAAAAGGTTAGTAATTAATTAGTAATTAAAATTTAGCAATTAAAAGGTTAGTAATATTTAACTGGAAGAGCCCTTCAACATCTCACAACACTCCTGGAAGGAAAGTACTACAGGGACCATTATGCCCATTTTACAGATGAGAAAATTGGGGCTCGTTCCCAGAGATTGGATTTTCCTGAAAAGTGACAAATGCCATCTTACTCAGACTCTTCTTCTTGTCTTTCCTTCAGCCTTTCCAGCAACATTTCTTCTAGGTTCTCCAGCTCCTCTGGGGGTATTTTTAGCAGGCAGGTGACATGGCAGACAAGTACCCTGGCCCGAGCATCATAAGAGCCTTTAGAGGGAACAAAAACATGGGAGGATGAAGAAAGTGCTTTAACTGGATTATCAAGAACCCAAATAGCTCCCAATTCTAGAGCACTTCAAGGGATGCAATATAAAGCTTTTTCCTTACTACAACCACGGGAGGTAGGAAGTGTGAAGAATTTGTCACCCCTTTTTTACAGATGGGAACACCAAGGCCCGAGGATGTGAGAAGACTCACCTAGGATTGATTGCACTAGAAAAGATTGGAACCAGGAACCAAATCCAGGGCCTTGGCATTGGTCTGTTTACAGTGCCACATACTTGAATATTAATAATTACCCAATGGCAGCTAGACTCAGATCTTTCCTAGCTATATGACCTTGGGCAAGTCACTTAACCCCAATATATAGCCCTTCTGTCTTAGAATTGATATTAAGACAGATGGAAAAAATTAAAATTTTTAAATAAAAATATAATAAAAATTATATAATATAATATAATAATATAATTTATATAACAAAAATTAATATAATATAATTTTAATAAAAAATTTTTAAAATTTTTTAATAAAAAATAAAGAGGTTCCAGGTGGGAAACCTGAGTGAGACAGAGAGGCTAGAAGAGGGACGAACCTCCTGACAAGGTCTGGAGAGTCGGGCACCCTCCCTGCCCAGCTGTGCCCTCACCCAGCCACGCTCCTTGGCAGCTACGTGCTGAGGGTCAGAACACTCGTGTCTGCTCGCTACTAGGTCAACCTCGATGGCTCCTTCAGAGGAAACAGCCAGTATCACAAGCGGGAGATAATCAGTGGCTAATTGGACTAAAACAACCTTTGGCGGCTTGTTGGGAGTCGACGGGAATTATAAAAAGCCACTGACGTCGGTGCCATTGATCAAGGCTGTGGTGACTAAGCCCTCTGGAATACGGGCCAACAGGCACACCATTCAGGAAGGTTTTCTGAAGGTCTTTGAGGTGTGTAGCTCTGGGAAGTCAAATGCTTTGGGAAGCCATGGCGACAATGACAACAATAATATCTAAGGGGCAGCTTGGTCATCCCAACTCCAGGCCTGGTGCTCTAGCCACTGTGTTAACTAGCTGCCCCTTAAAATCTACTGTTTTTTTTTTAAACCCTCACCTTCCATTTTGGAGTCAATACTGTGTATTGGCAATGGGGGTCAAGTGACTTGCCCAGGGTCACACAGCTGGGAAGTGGCTGAGGTCACATTTGAACCTGGGACCTCCCGTCTCTGGGCCTGGCTCTCAATCCACTGAGCTACCTTAAAATCTGTTTTTCAAAGAAAATGTCAAGGCAACTTGAAGCCTGTTTTCCACGAGGAGGTGAGTAGGGCTCACCATTGGGTCCTCAATATGAAAATAATCATTGTTGGCATTGTTGTTGCGCACTTTAACTTTTGCAAAGGGATTTACAAATATCATTATATTTATAATTAAAAATTTATTATATTTAAATATAATGGATAAATGTAAATATTTTATATATTATTAGATTATATAATTATAAAATATTGATCACTATAGTATTATATAATATATTCATGCGATATAACAAATCATATAATACTTATTATATAATATACTATACAATATTGATATATGATATAATATATTATATATTGATATATAACATAATACATTATATATTTCTACATTATACATTTGTACATATATAATACATAGTATATTTATATATCATATAACATATATTATAT
The DNA here is from genome assembly GCF_016433145.1 of Gracilinanus agilis. NCBI lineage: Eukaryota > Metazoa > Chordata > Mammalia > Didelphimorphia > Didelphidae > Gracilinanus > Gracilinanus agilis. The sequence continues at coordinate 55,854,057 of NC_058132.1, forward strand.
TGATGATATATATAGCAATATATTTCTACATTATACATTTCTACATATATAATACACAGTATATTAATATATCATATAACATATATTATATTAATGATATCATATATAGCAATATATGATCTATGCTATATAATAAAATATTATATGCAATATACACAATGCATTATACATATATACTACTATAATATATTCATATATCATATAATAATATTTATACATTATGTAACATATTTAAATAATATATAATAAATATTTATGTTATATAATAGATATGAATAAATACATAAAATAGATAAATATTATCTCATTTGATCCTTGCTACAACCCTGGGATATAGGGACCATTATTATCTCCAATTTTACTGGTGAGGAAACTGAGGCAGACAGAGGTTGCAACTTACCCCAAATTAAAAGGATATCTGAGACCAAATTTGAACTCAGCTCTTCCTGACTCCAGGTCTCACCTCTAGCCAACGTACCATCTAGATGCCTGATAAGGCGTCTCTCTTATTGATAATCCAAGGAGGGAGAAGAGAACTAAGAATACTGAGGACTTACTAAAAGCACAGAAAATCAGGAATTGAGGCAGGCAGTGGACATTTTAAGGAATCATGGAAGTTTCACATCACAACAAATGCCTTTGAGGTCTGTAAATGATCTGGCAAGCAGAGACAAGCCTGGAGGACAGCGTGCTCCTGCCTTGGTCTGACCAATCTATAAAACAATCAATAATCATTTATTGACTGGCTAAAGTGTGCCAGGAACTGGGTGCAGCTGGAGTGTCATGTTCAGTCCTGGGCATTGATGACAATTTAGGGAGGATGTGGACAGGCTGTAGAATGTTCCCAAGAGGAGTCTAAACAGCCCTAATTTCTTCTGTCAGTCACGGATCTCAGACTTAGAGCTAGAAGGGAGGTCAGAGGCCACCTGGTCCAACCCTTCTGCTGTAGATGAAGAAACTGAGGCTCCGAGAGCACCAGTGATGTGACCAAACTGCTGGTCTCAAGATCAGACCATGGGAGGACCCATATTGGGAGGGTCTGGATTCTACTCCGCTGTGAGACCTTAGGTCAGTCATCTGACCTCTGGGGACCTCTACTGTCCATCTGTAAAATGGGAATGGTAGACTAGCTGGGCCATGCTCTGGGTTGATGGTCCTGTGGCCACCTGAAGAATGGAGGATGTTTAGCAGAGAAAAGAGGAGCCTCACCTGGAGGCTTCATGGTCCTCTTTGTGTTCCCTTCCCTGAGAGCAGCACCTGGAACCCAGAAGGGGCTTCCTGAACAGGTGGGCGGATATACTGGCTTGTCTTCAAGAATTTGAAAGATTGTCAGGCATGGAAGATGAAATATGTCTGTTGGGATGGCGTGCTGGGGCCTGGGTAGAGGTGAGACCAGCTGGCCTCTGTCATCTTTTCCAATCCTGAAGGGCTAATTCTAAAGATCTTAGGGACTATAGAGATTAAAAAACAAACAACAAACCCTTACCCTCTCTCTTAGAATCAATACTAAACATCGGTTCCAAGGCAGAAGAGCAGTAAGGACTAGGGGTTAAGTGGGGTTAAGTGACTTGTCTAGGGTCATTCAGTGAGGAAGTATCTGAGGCCAGATTTGAACCCATGACCTCACTATCCACCTGGCTGCCCCAAGACCATCAAAATTAATTTCTTAATCTGGAGTTTATGAACTTGTTTGTTTTAAAACAAAACAAAACAAAACAAAACCCCCTTATTTTCTGTCTTAATAACTTTAAGAAAGAAGGTCAAAGGGCTAGGGAAACAAGATTGAGTGACTTGCCCAGGGTCACATAGCTAGTATCTGAGGTCATATTTGAACCCAGGGCCTCTGGACTCCAGGCCTGGCAATCTATCTACCATGCCACCTTGCTGGCCCTCTGTGAACTTGTTTTTTAAATATTTTGAGAACTGCATCTCAATAGAATTGGTTTTTGTTATAATCCTTTGGATTTTATTTTCTGCATTTAACATTATTCCAAGAAGGTCCAGAGGCTTCACGAGACTGCCAAAGGGATCTGGGACACCTAAAGGGTTAATGGAGTGCAAAAAAAAGAGTTCCTAGGAATTCCAGACAAGCCAGAGTCCACTTGGAAATTCAGGTGAAATTGAGCCTGTGCAATCAAAAGCTTAGAGAGGCTTTGTGATGGAATGGAAAGAGCTTGGACCTAGATAGACCATCTCAGCTTTGTGAACTTCAGCTCCCTTATCTGTTAAATGGGGCTAATAACATCCAGAGCTTCATAAACCAGCCCCAGAAATAGGAGCAGTTATTAAGCTAAGTGTTAGGTTAACGAATCTATCTGAAAAGAGCAAACCTTCTTCCAGGAATGGGATGACACATGGGTCCCACATTCTGCTATCAGAACCGGGGCCTCCCTCGTGGCTGCTAAGCACGTACTCCAAGCCACGGGTTCCTCTCCTTTGTGTTCCCTTGATTTTATGTTTTAGGTATTAATTGATTTATTTTTCAATCAATGAAAAGTTAGCCTTCTCTTCCTATTTCCTTCTCTCCTCTAACCCCATTAAGAAAACTAGAAAAACAAAACCTCGGTTACAAATATGTATAGTTGGGGCAGCTAGGTGGCACCGTGGATAGAGTGCCAGGCCTGGAGTCAAGAAGACCTGGGTTCAAATCTGACCTCAGATACTTCCTAGCTGTGTGACCCTGGGCACATCATAGAGCCCCATTTGCCTAATCTTTATTCCTCTGTCTTAAAGTTAGTTGTTACTAAGATAGACAGTAAGAAAGTAAAAAATGTAGAGATGAACAAAATAAATTTCTGCATAGACTGTTTAAGAAAAAAAGACTCAGTCTGCCCTCTGAATCTATCCCTTCTCTGTCAGTAGGTGGACAGCAACATCATGAGTTTTCTAGAATTATAACTGGCCATTGTGTGGATCAGAATTACTATCTGTTTCAAAGTTATTTGTCTTTAAAATATCATTGTTATTGTATAAATTGTTCCACTCACTTCACTTTGAAACAATTTATACAGTCTTTCTAGGTTTCTGTCAAACTATCCCCTTGATAACTCCTTTTAGCACATTAGTATTCCATGACATTCATATATTATTACTTGTTCAGCCATTCCCACACTGATGGGTGCCGTCTCAGTTTCCAATTCTTTGCCACTACACACAAGAAAGGTGTTAAATATAGTTGCACAATTGGGTTTTCCTTCCTTCCTTCCTTCCTTCCTTCCTTCCTTCCTTCCTTCCTTCCTTCCTTCCTTCCTTCCTTCCTTC
>NC_058132.1:55862691-55876187 GCF_016433145.1 Gracilinanus agilis
TTTCTTTCTTTCTTTCTTTCTTTCTTTCTTTCTTTCTTTCTTTCTTTCTTTCTTTCTTTCTTTCTTTCTTTCTTTCTTTCTTTCTTCCTTTCTTTCTCCCATCCTTCCTTTTTTCTCTTTTTTCAATCTTTACCTTCTTTCTTTAGTATCAATTTTAAGACAGAAAAACAGCAAGGGCTAGGCAAATGGGGTTAAATGAATGACCCTGGGTCACAAAGCTAAGATGTGTCTGAGGCCATAGTTGAACCCAGGTCATCCCCATTCCAGGCCAGGCTCTCTATTCACTGTGCTATCTACCTGCCTCTTCCAATTTCTTTTTTGTCTCTTTGGACCTAGATGTGTATTTCTGGGTCAAAGGATATGCATAATTTAATGACTTTGGGGGTCCAGCTCCAAAGAGTTTTCTAGAATGGCTGGACTGGTATCCCAGTTCTACCTACAGTGCATTCATGTACCGACTTTTTCATAGTCCCCTCTAGTATTGGTTGTTTTTCTTTTTGCCAACTTTATCAATTTGAGGAATGCTTCAGTTGCCTTAATCTGCATTTCTCTAATTGTTAGTGATTTAGAGCATCTTTTTATATCTATTGATAGCTTGGATTTCTTCCAATGAAAACTGCCTGTTCACATCCTTTGACCATTTATCAAATAGAGAAGGGCACTGTGCCCTATGTGAGGTCATGCTCTCCATTAGCCACACTCCCATGACTGCCCAAAGAGAATTCACTCCTTTTCAGGAACCTATTTTAACTCAGTAGAGCTTAAACGAGAAAGATGACCCACCATCCAGGGGGTTCAAAGAAAGTCCACCAACAGCAAGGACAGTTTTGTCAGCAAACCAGTTCAAGTACCTTGGGCTTTGAACTTTCAGTTGCTTAAAGAGTGAAAGTAAATTCCTATAAGATTCCCTCCACGTCTTAGAGCTGAAAGAGACCTTGAGAGATAGTCCAGTTCTTGATCTGGGAAGAGTTTACAAAAGAACTAGAAAGTATGTTTACCTCCTGAATGATGTTAAAGAGCTTATAGAGTCCTTAGAACACAGAATGTCAGATCTGGGAGGATTATTAGAACACAGAATGTCAGATCTGGGAGAGACCTTTGAACACAGAATGTCAGAGCTGGGAGAGACCTTAGAACAGAGAATGTCAGAGCTGGGAGAGATCNAGAGCTGGGAGAGACCTTAGAACAGAGAATGTCAGAGCTGGGAGAGATCTTAGAACAGAGACTGTCAGAGCTGGGAGGGATCTTAGAACAGAGAATGTCAGAGCTGGGAGAGACTTTAGAACAGAGAATGTCAGAGCTGGGAGAGACCTTTGAAGAGAGACTGTCAGAGCTGGGAGAGACCTTGGAACAGAGAATGTCAGAGCTGGGGGAGATCTTAGAACACAGAATGTCAGAGCTGGGAGAGAGCTTAGAACAGAGAATGTCAGAGCTTGGAGAGAGCTTAGAACAGGGAATGTCAGAGCTGGGAGAGACCTTAGAACAGGGAATGTCAGAGCTGGAGGAACCATAGAATCCAGAATGTCAGAGCTGAAAGGGATCTTAGAACAGAGAATGTCAGCATTAAAAGGGAACTTATTGATGATTTTACAGATTAGGAAAACTGTGTCCTAAGAGGTATAGTGATTTATGAAAGACCTCACAGGTTATAAGAGGTGGAGATGGGATTTAGTCCCAGGTCTTTGGACCTCAATTCTAGACCCTTTCAGGTAGTTTACTCAAGAGTGTTAATAATGAGTGGAGAACTTCACATCCATATAACTTTTTCATAACTGACCACATAACTAATTAATCCACACATCAACCACAGGCAAGTCACTCTTGTGACTCAGTTTCTTCAGTTATAAAATGGGGACAACGATATTTGTGCCACTTGCCTCATAGGGTGTTTTCAGGATCAAATGAGAATATATAAGAGAAGCTCCTTGTAGCTAAAATTCCGAGCTTTCAACTTTCACAATCACATCACCTCCCCCACCCCAGGTCTGTTTCTCATTTGTAAAATAAGAAGGTTGAAGAGTTCTAAGATCACCCTTCTAGAAAATGTTATCTGGTCCCATCCCCTGGCATCATACCCTTGGCTGACAAGTTGAAAATTGAGTACCCATATCACTAGGGCAGAAAGGGCTATAAAAATGCCCAGAATCTGACAGAACTTTGCTCTGCCACTAGGGGGAAGCAGGAACTTGGGCAAATTAATGTTAATTCTTAATGTTCCTTATTTTAAAAAATGATATACTTCTGATGATCTGCTGTATTAGTATTTCTAACCAAAGTCTTGGAATGTCAGAGATAGAAAGAATCCTAGAACCCAGAGCTGGGAGACAGTTTAGAACCCAGAATGTCAGAGTTGTGAGGAACCTTAGAACCCAGAATGTCAGAAATGAGAAGAACCTTAGAACAGAGAATATCAGAGCTGGGAGAGACCTTAGAACCCAGAATGGCAGAGCTGGGAGGAACCTTAGAACCCAGAATGTCAGAGCTGGGAGGGATCTTGACAGAATAACAGGGTTGGGGGGGGGGATCCTTAGAACAGAGAATGTCAGAGCTGGGAGAGACCTTAGAACAGAGAATGTCAGAGCTGGGAGAGATCTTAGAACAGAGAATGTCAGAGCTGGGAGAGATCTTAGAACAGAGACTGTCAGAGCTGGGAGGGATCTTAGAACAGAGAATGTCAGAGCTGGGAGAGACCTTAGAATAGAGAATGTCAGGGCTGGGAGAGCTCTTAGAATATAGGATATTGGAGTTGGAAGAAATTTTTGAGCTTAGAATGTCAGAGCTATATGAGACATAGAATATTAGAGCTAGACAGGATAATATGGTATAGAGGTATCGGATACTAGATTTGCAATCAGAGAACATGGATTCACAACTACTTACTATCTGGGGGATGTTGGGGAGTCACAACCTCTGTGGCCTTCAGTTTCTTCAACTATAAAAATAGAAGCTACAGAAGACTTTAGACCTTTAGACCTCTGGTGGAGATAATCTGAGGCATTTCTGATTTGATAAATATTTATTAAGGGCCTACGATATACATGACCCCATACTAGATGCTAGGGATACAAAGACCAAAGAATTCCTCCCTTCGAGGAGCTTACTTCTTTTTTCCAGCTTTAAATCCTATGACCTTGGAACACAGAGGGACCTCTGAGGTGCTCTAGTCCCGTCCCCTCAGTTGATAGTTGGAAGTATCTCTGAGAGGAAAAGGCCCCTGCCCAAGGCGCACATAGGATTCATGACAAAGCCAGGAGCAGAATTTAGTTCTCCTATTCCTTAGGCCATTGTTCATGCTAGATCCTAAGATGCCCCTTGAAGATCACAAAATTACACAGGGCAGGAGCCAGACAGGACCTTGGAAGTCACTACCTGAATTCAACCAATACCTAAATAATAATTTCTCCTAATAATAGATCAAAGTCACAATACTTCATAGTATGCAAAACACTTTGCATATAATATTATTTCATTTGAGCTTCTCAACAACCCTAAGAGGTAGGTACAATTATTCTCCCCATTTTACAGATGAAGAAATTTGAGACTCGGTTACATTAAATGATGCAGCCAGTTAACAAATATTTAAGTGCCTATTTATTATGTGCCAGACACTGAGTTTACAAAGAAATAATTCCTGCCTTCAAGGGGAAGTTTCCATTCTAAAATGGGAAGGAAACATGTAAATGATTAGGTACATATAAGATAAACACAGAGTGGATGATGAGAGGAAGGCGCTAGCTGATGAGGGGACTAGGAAAGGCTTCCCCCAGAAGGTATGATTTGAGCTGACTCTTGAAGTAAACTAAGAGGAGGAGGTGAGGGGGTTAAGCATTCTAGCACCAGGAAAAGGCATGGAGATGGGAGATGAAGCTGGCCAGAGTAGCTGGATCACAGAGCTTGTGAAAGGGAAGTAAAGTGTGCATTTCTCTAATTATTAGTTATTTAGAGCATCTCTTTATATCTATCGATAGGCTGGATTTCTTCCTCTGAAAACTGCCTGGTCACATCCTTCAAATTGATAAAGTTGGCCAAAAAAAATAGGAAATGTAGATGACAAACAGTTTATGTTTGGCAACTGGGAGCCCCTGGAGTGGTGACTTGTTCAGAGCTGGAGTGTGGAAAAATCACCCAGAGAGGGGAGACAAGAGGTGAGGAGACACAGGAGGAGGTGATTGAAACATCCCAGGAAAGAGGTCATTCAATAATTCATTTCACACAACATTTATTAAGCATCTACTATGTGCCAGGCACCATGCCAAGTGCCGGGGGTATAAAAAGAGGCAAAAGATGGTCCCTTTCCTCCAGGAGCCTTCAGTCTAATAGTGGAGGTTGTTGTCATTCAGCGGTTTTCAGTTGTGTCTGACTCTTCATGATTCCATTTGGGGTTTTCTTGGCAAAGATCCTGGAGTGGCTGGCCATTTCTTTCTCCAGCTCATTTTACAGATGGGGGAAATGAGGCAAACAGGGCAAAAGGACTTGCCCAGAGTCATACAGCTAATGTCTGAGGTCAGATTTGAACTCATGAAGATGAGTCTACCTGACTCTAGGTCCAGAGTTCTATGCACTGTGGTGCCATCTTGGTGCTTTCCTGATACATCCTTTCCCTTAAATTTAATGTCCTTTTCAAAGTAAAGGCATTTAATAAATGATATAATAACAAAACTAGTAATAAACTATTCTCCTCCCCATTCAACTCCTCAACCCTTCCAATCTGGGGGAAATATTCATGAAGATATGCCATCAGTGCACATTTAAAGGAATAAAAGAAATGTGTGGTGGGGCAAACACCTAGAGAACAAATAGGCAGCTAGATGGTGCTGATTGTGCATGGAGTGCCAGTCTTGGAATCCAGAAAGACCTGAATTCAGATCCAGCCTCAGACATTTACTATCTGTGTGACCCTGGAAAAGTCACTTCACTTCTAGAGGCCTGCCTCAGTTTCCCCTACTGTATAAAGAGAATAATAAAAGCACTACCTCCCAGAGTTATTGTTGGGATCAAATGAGATAACTTGTCTGTAAAGTGTCTAGCTCAGTGCCTGGCATATATATGGTAGACACTTAATAAATGTTTGTTCCTTCTCTTCCTTCTCCTTTGACTATAGTGCTACCTATCTCTTACTTAGGGGAAGAGAGAGTTTTGAAACACTTTCTGCTAAAATTCCAAAGAAAAAACAGATAGGCGGTACAGGGGAGAGAGAAACGTCCCAGGAACAGGAGGTCCTGGGTTCAAATTTGGCTTCAGACATTTCCTACTGGGATGACCATTGGCAAGTCACTTAACCCTGAATGCTTAGTCCTTAGAGTTGTTACTAGAACAGAAAGTAAGAGTTTAAAAATAAAATAAAGTAAAATTCCAGAGGCTTTTGTTAAACACATCTTTTAGAAAAGCAGATGCCCATAGCCATAGAATTGCATCCGCCAGAGTGGAGAAAAACCAAACAAACTTCAGCTGCTACCTCTTTCCCTCTTTTACACAGATTGCCTGTCCCACCGTTTCCACAGGGACTTGTTCTGGAACCCAGGAGTCCAACACCTTGGGACACAGAGCTGGGTCATCCTAGCTGGTTAATGCTGCCCAAATGACAGCCCCTGGGAGCAGAATCAGAACTTAAAGAAGCCCAGATTCTACAATGGGAAGCCTGATGGGCACCCCTCCCCCCCAGCCCCAAACATAGAGAAGGAGTTTCTTACAAGGCAAGTTTCTGTGGTTTTGAGCTAATCCTAAATATCTGCTCCTAAAAATTCAGCCAAAATGATCCAGGACAATTCCGAGGGACTTAGAGAAAGAACACTGTCCATATCCAGAGAAAGAACTGTGGGAGCAGAAACACAGAAGAAAAGCAACTGCTTGAACACATGGGTTGATGAGGATATGATTGGGGATGTAGATACTAAACCAGTGATTCCCAAAGTGGGCGCCACTGCCCCCTGGTGGGTGCTGCAGTGATCCAGGGAGTGGTGATGGCCACAGGTGCATTTATCTTTCCTATTAATTGCTATTAAAGTTTTAAAAAAATTAATTTCCAGGGGGCTAATTAATATTTTTTCTGGAAAGGGGGCAGTAGGCCAGAAAAGTTTGGGAACCACTGCTCTAAATGATCACCCCAGTGCAAATATCAATAAAATGGAAATAGGTCTTGATCAATGACACATGTAAAACCCGGCTTAATTGCATGTTGGCTACGGGAGGGGAGGAGGAGGAGGAGGGGAGAGAAAGAATATGATTCATGTAATCATGGAAAAATATTCTTAACTAAAAAAAAAGATAAAAATTCAGCAAAGCTCCCTTGTCACGGATCTCATCTTCTCAACAAAGCAGGAAGTTTCTCCTGACCAGTTAAATGCTACCCTTCTTCTCGTTATAGTCCTAAAAGTGCCCTGGGAAGTTTCGGGGAACAGGTTCTACAGGGTGTCATTTCCAATGAGCCAGGCCCTGGGGTCAAAAAAGGAGGAAGGGTTGCCCATGTTCATTGTCAAAGATCTTAAAAAGCACAGCTATGGAAGCAGGATGCCGGCCCCCCAGAAAGGGAGCACAATATGGCATTAGGGGAGCCCAGAATTCTGCTTGCAAGGCTGACATTACCTTCCTGGCTTTCAGCTTCCTCAAGGGGCAAAGTCATTTCTAGTTCTGACAAACTATGATCAAAAGATACATCTAGCTCTGACATTCTGAGTTCTAAGGCCCTTTTCTTGCTCTGACACTGTGTTCTCAGGGCTCTTCTAGCTTTGATATTCTGGGTTCTAAGGGACTTTCCAGCTCTGACATTTCGTGTTCTAAGGTCTTTTCAAGCTTTGACATTCTAGGTTCTAAGAGCCCTTCTTCTACCTTTGACATTCTGTATTCTAAGGCCCTTTTCCAGCTCTGACATTGTGTTCTAAGGGCTCTTCTAGTTTTGATATTCTGTGTTCTAAGACCCCTTTCCAGACTCTGATATTCTGGGTTCTAAAGTCCTTTCAAGCTTTCACATTCTAGGTTCTAAGAGCCCTTCCAGCTTTGGCATTCTGTGTTCTTAGGCCCTTTTCCAGCTCTGACATTCTGGGTTCTAAGACTCTTTCCAGCTCTGACATTCTGGGAGCTAGGACACTTCTAGCCTTGATATTCTGGGTTCTAAGGCCCTTTCAGCTCTGACATTTTGGGTTCTAAGGGCTCTCCCAAGTCTAACATTTTCTGTACTAAGGGCTCTTCTAGCTCTGACATTCTGTGTGTTAAGGTTTCTTCTAGCTCTGACATTGTGTTCCAAGGGCCCTTCCAGACCTAATATCTGTTCGAGAGGCCCTCCTAGGTCTGACACTTTCTGTTCTAAAGACCATTCCAGCTCTGATATTCTGTTCTACTTATTCTACTAAGTTTTGACATTCTTTGTTGTAAGGGTCCTGCCAGCTCCAACATTCTATATTTTAACAAGGTCCCTTCCACCTCTCATATCTTCTGTTCTAAGGCTTCTTCTAGCTCTCACTTTTAATATTTTAGGACCCCTTTCAGCTGTGACGTTCTATGTTTCTTCCTGTCAATGATTACCTGGCTAAAATGTGTTTCCTTTGCAGCAATTAATGATCTCAAGCTCTGAATCTTTAACTCCTCATTATTACAGGGAGGTGACTGAGGGCCATCAGATTAATCTGTAACACTTCACAGATGTTACCAAAATTGAATACTCTTTAGATATGAAAGAATATGATGACTTGCACTCGGAGACATATATAGGATACTTGATTATTCTTGAAGAGGAAGCCTCTGGGCCTGTAATACATTTAATGTGTCCTTCTCTTCAATCGTGATGGCCACACTAAGGCTACTGGGAGTACACATGGAAACACAAAGTGGGGAAGGCCCCTGTTATAGTGTAGCGGAGAAAGCACTCCCCTTGGAGTCAGAGGATCTGGATTCGAATGACAGCCTTGACACTAGTTCTATTTTAGACAAGTCACTTCTCTGACCTCAGATTACCCATCAGCTCTCTGAGGGCAAGGATTATTTCAGGTTTGTTTTTTTTTTTGGTATTTATTTTATTTTGTATCACTAATGCCTATCATGGTACCTGGCACATAGGCTCATAGATTCAGAGCTAGATCATCTTATCCAACCCCTTAAATTTACAGATGAGGAAACTGAGGCCCAGGGAGGTTTAGGCAACTAGTCCAAAATTGTTCCTTCTTTACATTGTACTCAAGTGATTGTTGTTCATCCTTTGTTTTCTAAGAGGACCAATGACATCATGGAGGGATGTCCTGACTTGTGCATGAATTGGATTTAAGTGAGGCAGAGTTGCACAAAGCCTTCAGTCTCACTCTCTCTTCCAGAGTCATTGAAGTTCAGTGGCAGGACAAAAGTCAAGACTCCAGGTGATGACCATGCCTACTTTTACATGCAGAAGGTCCTAGGATCAAGCCCCAGTGGAACCAACCCAAGTGATAACAAAGGTGTAAATCAGAGCTTACTGATCACAGATTATCTGAATTGTACCAGTCTACCAGGCTCCCGGTGGTTTCTGTCCCTCCTTCAGGCTCTGAGTGGTGGCATTGTTCTTCACTTCCCACGCTGGGAAATCAGTGGGACTAAAGGATAACTAGATTATACTTTCACCAGAAGTATGCGATATTAGACCACGTGGCAAATGGGTACAGTAAGAACATTTTCTTACTAGATCCCCTTCCTTGTTATTGACTTTGTCGCTTATCTTAATTAAATGATTGGAGAAATAACACAATGTTATTGAAATGATCATGACTCTTCATCTTAAACTTCCCACGAAGGGAAATAAAATGGATTTTTTTTGGGGGGAGTGATATTTTGGGTCTTTTATTCCCATTTTTGTACCCAATTTATACCCAATTTGTACCCAATTCAGAAGTTGTTATTGTTTGGGCATTTTCAATTGTGTCTGACTCTTCATGACCCCATTTGGGGTTTTCTTGGCAAAGATACTAGAATGGTTTGCCATTTCCTTCTCTGGCTCATTTTAAAGAAGAGGAAACTGAGGCAAACAGGATTAGATGATTTTCCCTGAGTCACACAGTCAGGAAGTATCTGAGGTCATTCATATTTGAACTCAGGTCTTCATGACTCCAGACTTGGCTGGTGCTCTACCTACTGTGCCACCCAGTTGTTCCTATCACTTCACGTTACCTCTCTAAGCAGTGAGAATACAAAATAAAAATCAAACATTTCCTGTCCTCAAGAAGCTTATGTTCTACTAATCAGATCAAGGAAAAAGATCTTAAATAAAAGGACATGATTTTAATCCCTTCATTTGAAAGATGAAATAACACCCAAGGTTCTAAACAAGGAATATATTGCCCAAGCTGACACCATACTACCTCTAGGTAAAGTCAATTACCAAATGGAATAAAGAACCTGATCTAGACCCCAGAATTAGAAATAAAAATAGCCAAAGAGGCAGATAACAGTCATTCTGGATCATGTGTTTTCTTTTATAATGTAAGTTCATTGAGGGCAGGGACTGTCTTACTTCTATATTTATAACCCCAGCACCCAAGACAGTACCTGGCACACAGTAGACACTCAGGAAATGCTTATCGATTAGACTAAAAACAGTTGGAGAAGAGGGGAGAAAAATAGATTTGAATGGAAGCTTAGAGGTCCTAGAAGTTCTATTTCAGGAAAAGAATTTCTCTTCAGAATCTCCGGGCTGTTGACAATCCAGTCCATATAGAAATATCTCCAGTGACTAGTGGTTCATTTCCTTGTAAGGAAATATGTCTCACTATTAAAGATATAAAATTAAGAAAAACCCAAGCCTCTAATTCTAAATCGTATGAGTATTGACTAAAATTGAGAGGGTGCCCTATTTTTTAAAATAAGACTTAGAAAATCAGACTTACCATTCCTGAGAGAGAAGGCCAGAAGATCCTAGGAAACAAAAGGATTTATACAAAATCAGTGATTAAAATCCTATTATGATTTAACCCTGCTTGGAAGGGACTTTAGAAATCCCCTCATCCATCCCTTTTATTTAACAGATGGGGAAACTGAGGCCCAGAGAAGTGAAGGGATTACCCAAGTTGGCTGCCATTTGTTTGGGCAAACATCAATTTGAGCTATCGGTCTCTTATCCTCATTGTATTGCCCTGTCTTTGAGTGCCTGCCCATTTCACAGATAAGGAGAAAGCTCAAAGAGTTTAGATAACTTGCTCAGGGGTATTTAACACATTGACAAAGATGTCCTTAAGTCTAGTCCATTCATTTCCCTTTAGGAGGAGGGATGAATATGAGGAAAAAAATGATAGTGCATAGAATGCCAGAGCTGGGAGAGTCCTTTAAACACAGAATGTGACAGCTAGGAGAGCCTTAAAACACAGAATGTCAGAGCTGGGAGGTACTAGAGGTATGTTTTTAGAAAGTAAAGAGTCTGTACCAGTCCTAGTCCTTAAAACCCATTTCCAGTCTTGCTTTGAAAAAATTCCCTTTTCCATTTGACTGCCCCCTGCCCAAGGAGGTCTGGATACCTGAGTAATCACCAGTGGATCATTTTTCAAGACTGGATCCTTCAATAAAATTTCTGCAAATGTCTCTTCTTCTTCTCCTCCCAGGCCACTGGCAAAGGCCACGATGGATGGGAGGACAGTTTCTGGTAACTCCAGCCATTTCACTAGGCCTTCCACATATTCTATTCGGAAGGAGCTGAAAGAAACAATTATTTCAGACACAAAGACTTCTGCTTTCTCCTATCCTAATTCCAACTCCTGATTATCCAACCTTGGAAAGAACTGAGATAAATGAAATTCACGGATAATTTTAAAATATCATTTTAGTAAAAACTTTACTAAAGGACTAACAAATCACAAACTTAATGATGATAACCTACCAACAACAATAACCATAGCTAACATTTATATAGGTCTTCAAGGATTGCAAAGTGCTTTACAAACATGACCTCATTTGATGCTCACAATATTTCCAAGGGGTAGGTGCTATTATTATCTCCATTTTCAACTGAGGCAGATTGTGGTTAAATGATTTGTCAAGGATTATATAGCTAGGAAGAATATGAGGTCAGATTTGAACCCAAGATCTCCTCTCTCTGGGGCTGCCTTTCAATGCACTGAACTACCTAGCTGCCTCAAAAGCTTACAAGATCTCTATAAGATAGGTGTGAAAAGATTTTATTCCTTTCACAGATGAGGAAACTGAGGCACAGAGATCATATAACTTGCCCATAGTTATATAGAATCAAAGAATCTAAGAGCTATAAAAAAACTCACAAGCTACCAAGTTCAATTTACATTCAACCAAGATTCTTCTCTTTAGCAACTCCAACATGTGGTGATCCAGAATCCAGCCAAATATTTCCAGGAAGGAGAACCCACCACCTCCTGAGGCAACCCCCTTCACTCATGGAAAGATCTTATATCAGCTGCCTGGAAAGATCTTATATAACATTAATCTCAAATCTGCCATTCATTGCTCATAATTTTCCCTTCAAGAGCCAAGGAGAACAAGTCCAAATCTCTCCTACACATGACAGCCTTTCAACCATTTTAAGACTACCTTCTTGCCCAATTCAAGTCTTTTCTTCTCATACTTGATGCTCCCAGGACTTGATTCTTGAATGCTGTGGTCTTCAGGCATCTCATCATCTTGGTTACCTCCCTCCAGCCCACCTATGTCCTTCCAAAAAAAAAATGGCATCCAGAACTGCTTCTAGCAACTCCAGCTATTCCACTAGGCCAACGGTCGGCAACCTTTTTGGCCGTGAGAGCTATAAATGCCTGCGGAAGGAGAAGGATGGAGGCAGAAGGCGCTGGAATATGGGGTAGGGGCTGAAGGGCCCCCTGGGGCACATCCTGGGGCTCTGCCTGGACTGGCCAGTTGGGAGGTGGAGCCAGATATGGCTCGAAAGCTATACGTTGCCGACCCCTGCACTAGGCCTTTCACAAATTCCATCTAAGATGATATTAAACTAATAATGACTACTATTTGGGTCAAAGTTGGGATTTGAATAGGTTTCTGATTATATGTTGGACTCTGTTCTGCGCACCCAACATACAAATTATCTACAATTTTTTGCCCACCCCCCAAAATTAAAGAAAAAATGTAGCTAGCATACACAAATCAATAGGTCACAAGGACCTAGGCATGAGTCCATTTCTGCTGTTGGGACTAGCCTGAGATATCAGATTAGAAGGCTCAGTTTGACTTGTCATCATACTCAAAGCTCAGTGTCATTAATTATACAGTGAATTCATGCAGCCCATAATAGAGACTTCAAATCATATATTTTTCACTAGTGAAAAACTCAAATACTCCAAGAAAAGTGAATTTCTAAGATTGTTTCCAGCTCTGATGGTCTATATCCTAAAAGCAAAGAGGATTAGCATCAAATCTGGAGAGGCACCTTAGAATGGTGAATCAGGTAAAGAAGGCTGTTGGAAAAAAAGGTGAGTTTAAAAGGATATCTGATCCTTTGCTATACAGTACATTTCTTATTAAGGAGATAAAGTGTCCTTACTAGCATCCAAACAACTATGCCTTCCAAAATATTCAGTCAATAAAGCACCAAAACTATTCTTAAAAAATCAGTCGATATGCCTCTTGCCATATTGTTACTTAAGTAACTAGTTAGTCAGGGTAGTTAGGTATGATGACAGATCAGTTGGGAGAGGATCTTCATGTGGGAAAGGGAGAACCTAATGAAATACCATAGTCTCTATATTAGGAAATTTTCTTTCTAATTCTTGACCTGGGCACATCATAGAGATGATTTACACATTGAATAATGAAATTGGAATGAATGATCTCTGACATTCTTTGTTCTAAGGTCCTTCCTAGTTCTGACATTCTATATTTTAAGGCTCCTCTCAGTTCGGACATTCTGTGCTAAGGTCCCTCCCAGCTCTGACATTCTCACTTCTAAGGTCTAGCTTTGACCTTCTATTTTTTTTAAGGGTTCTCCCAACTTTGACATTATGTGTTGTAAGGCCTCTTTCACCTCTGACATTCTATATTCTGAGGTCCTGCCTAGCATTCAAATTCTAGGATTCTATGATTCTAAGTCAAAACAGTCACCTTTGTTCTGGTTCTGGAAATAACCAAGCCAGAGACATCCCACAAAGAGCAGTATAGGCAAAACGGCTTGCTTCTTCTAGCTCCTTTCCTGTGGGTGGAGGTAGATCTGCTTCTCTGGCTGGCTCAGGGAATCCCCTGGTTTCTTCGCTGTCCCCCTCTGGGGTTGCCATCACCACACCTGTAGTAAACGAAAATCAGTAGAGTACATGTTACCAAAGGGCAAAGAAAACACTTTGTATTGAGGTTCCTTGAACTTAGAAGTGCCCGAGGCATAGGGCCTGGATTCCTGTTCTTACTACATGGCCTTGAACACTTTTATCATGATTTCTCTTTAACTGTTTACATTACCCAGAAATATGTGGGTGAAAAAGAAATGAAAAAGGGATCTGAGACCTTGGAGAGATATATATATATATATAAACATAAACAGAAAGTAAGGGTTTAAAAAAAGACCATAAAGTATATATATA
>NC_058132.1:55896108-55978826 GCF_016433145.1 Gracilinanus agilis
GAGGAGGAGGGGGAAGAGAAGGAGGGGAGGAGAAGGAGGAGGGGGAGAGAAGGGGAGAAGTGGGGAAGGGGAGAGAGAGGGAAGAGAGAAAGAGAAGAGAGAGAAAGAGATAAAGAGAAGAGGGAGAGAGAGAGGGAAAGGGAGAGAGAGACAGACAGACAGAATCAGAAAGAAAGACAAGAGAGAGAGAAAGAGAAAGAGAGAAAAAAGAGAGAGAGAAAGAGAAAGAGAGAGAGAGGGAGTCATTAGCTTGTCTTTCTTATTCAGGCTGGCATGTGGCCCTGCTGCTTCTGCTGTCATTGTTCCTTCTTTCCTATTTGTAGGTGAGGAGGGAGGAGGTTTGGAGAAAGAATCTTTTTCATCTTTGAAAGGTCAAAAATAAACCAGTAGCATTTGCTACCAGCTATAGCCGCAGTGGCTCTGAGCCACCTGCATAAAGGTGGTTGTCACCTCTTGGGATGTAGGAGATTCCCAAGAGAAAATGTAAAGAGAGGAGAGTAGAGAGCCAAGGAGGCGGAAGGAAAGGAGGCAACAAGCATTTATGAAGCTCCTATTATATACTAGGAGCTGTGCTAACTGTTTTACAAGTATTAGATAACCACATTTGAGGGTGTAGTAGGAGTAGCATCTGTCTAATGTAGGCTGGATTAATTTCTCTGTTAAAGGGCAAAGAGTTCATCCTTGGGATCTGATTGGCACTGGGGACTAGGGCTGAAATCATCAGTGGGATCACTTGGCTGCCTGAGTTATAAAGCCAACAGATAGTCCAGCCTGTGAGGGCTTGGCCGAATTCTTGGTGCCATGGGAGTCGACTTACCTCTTTGATTGGGCACCACTGCCTAATGGGGAGCAGATGAAGAGGCAGAAGGGAGCTGCATCCTCCCAAATCAGCGCTGGGTCTTACTGATCCTTTTTATGACTGAATAAACTTCTCTTTGTCAAATGTTTTATGACCCAGGAATATTTGATTGCATTCCAGGACTGATGCTGGACCACCTAGCCTAGAACAATTGGGAAGAATATAAGTCAGAGAATGAGTTGTTAAAGCAGGAGGGCCAGGAGTGTATGTTTTCTCCAAAACTAAGAGAAGACAGAATGTCCATTGAGATGGATTACCATCTCATGTTCCAGAGAGGTCCAGAGGAATGAGGACCAAAAAAGGGCCCCAGATTGAGCACTTAGGAGGTCCTGGGAGACTTTTTTAAAAAATATTTTTTATTTTTTTTTTAGAAAAAATTTCCATGGTTACATGATTCTTGTTTTTACTTTCTCCTTCACCCCCCTTTATCCACCCCCCCCCCATATCCAACGAGCATTTCCTGGGTGACTTTTGAGGAATAGTTTTAGTGGGAGCAGAAATCAGATAGCAAGAGGACAAGGATCAAGTAGAGACTGAGAGAGCTGAGGAGTACAGAACTTTTCCAAGAAGTTTAGTAGCGAAGATGAGGAGAGAGATAAGAGAGTCAGTCAGTAAACATTTATTAAGCAACTAGTGTGAGCCAGGTACTGTGATCAGTGCTAGGGGTACAAAGAAAGACCAGTGACGGTCTCTGCCCTGAAATAAGAAATAATCAACAGAAATTAAAATTAAGGGAAATTAAGAAAGTCTTCTTATAGTAGGTGGGATTCACTGGGATTTGAAGGAAGCCAGGGAGGCTAGAAAGGGGAGATGAGGAAGGAGAACATTCCAAGTATGGACTTTAGGAGTGGATATTGGGAAATGGACAGTAGGAGAAGGACCGAGGAAAGACTTAGTCTTTGGTAAGGAAGAGATTTCTGGGGGTAGGGAGTGATGACTGCGGGAGCAAGACCCTGAAGGAGGAGGGAGGAAATAGAGTCAAAGGTGCAGGTAGAGAGATTAGCCTTCACAAGCAGTAGGGATTGTTTCTCTTTGGTGATCAGAGGGAAGAAAAGGATGATGACCGTTGGAGAATAGAGGAGAGGGCTGAGGAAACTCACACTGAATGGCTTCAGGCTTCTCATTAGAGTAGGATATTATGTCATCTATGTTGGGAGGAGGGATCCAGGGCAGAAGTGAGGGCAAGAGGAGAAGGAATATCTTATACATTCTCAGTAAGAAGATGAAGGCTGATTTTAGGACTTGTCTGATGAACCAGGGAGCAGGAAACTTCTACTTTTTTCCTCGTTCTGCTAGGGACTTCTTGCAGGTGTTTTCTTTTGTTTTCAAAGCAATTTCATCTTAAAAAACCCAACCCAACAAAAAACCAAAATCCTTTACTTTCCATCTTAGAATCAATACTGTATATAGGTTCCAAAGCAGAAGACTGGCAAGGGCTAGACAAATGGGGTTAAGTAACTTGCCCAGAGTCACACAGCTAGGAAATGCTCGACCAGACTTGAACCCAGGACTGTCTATACACTGAGACAGACACCTACCTGCCCCAGCAATTTCATCTTTAGAGCTGAAATGTCTCTCCCCAATCTAGTCCTTGCTCTAAGCAGTTACCAAGGTGATTTTCCTCTATTGGAAATCTGATTCAATTAACTAGTGACTTCTATTTCTTCTAGGATCTAATACAAACTGGTTCATTTGGCTTTTAAAGCCTTCAAACTTGGCCCCATCCTATCTTTCAAGCATCATTATAGTTATCATCCTTCTATATTCTTTTATTCTCTTATAATGGGAGTACTCTATTATTCCTCTTCTTGTCACAGCACTACTTTATGCTAGAAGCAGAACTTGAAACCAGGTCTTCCTGACTCTAAAGTGTTGGTATAATCAGCAAATAGGGACATTAACACATTATTGGTGGACTTGTGAACTAGAACCATTCTGGAGAACAATTTGGAACTATGCCCAAGAGGCTATTTAAAAGTAGGCATAACTTTTGACCTAGAAATATCACCGCTGTTGTCTGTATCCCAAAGAGATCAAAGAAAATGGAAAAAAGACCTATTTGTACAAAAATATCTATAGCACCTCTTTTTTGTGTGTAGTGGCAATGAATTAGAAATTGAAGGGATGTCCATAAGTTGGAGAATGGATGAACAAGTTGTAGTATATGATTGTGATGGAATACTATTGTGGTAACAAGAAATGATAAGTAAGATGATTTCAGAAAAACCTGAGAAGTTTTATATGAACTGATACAAAGCAAAGTGAGCAGAACCAGAAGAACATTGTACATAATATTCTCAATATTGTAAGGATGATTAATTGTGAAAGACTTAGCAACTCTAATCAAGATGATGACCCAAGGCAATTCCATGACAAAAAGTGTTCTCCACCTCCACAGAGAGAATTGATGACTTCTGAGTGTTGGTTAAAGCATACTGCTTTCTTTATTTTTTATATGTGTACTTTTTTTTCAACATAGTTAATATGGAAGTATGTTTTATGTGATTTTACATACATAATGAATATATTTTTTACCTTCTTAAGGAATATGGAAGGAAGTAGAGGAAGGGAGAGAATTTGGAACTCAAAATTAAAAATAATTGTTAAAAATGTTTTACATGTAATTGGGAAATATTTAATGAAAATATATCACAAATAAGGAATTTAATTTTTAAAAAAAATTTCTAATTAATTAATTAATTTTGGGAGGTTATAAGAATAGGTCTTTTAATGAGAGTGAGAGAGACTATAATTAAAAAAAAATCACTACACAAAGTCACTACCTTGATAAAACTACAGTCTCAGAAAAGAAATCAAAAAAGTAAAATGTAATACTGGGAATTTCCAGATATCTACAGAAAATGAGGACTTAATAATACATTTCAAGAGAGAGGGATGGGCATCACCCAGGCCACTTTAGTGTATTGGAGCTTCATCTAATGTGCCTGTAAGAGGAATAGTCTGAAGTACATGGAAGTAACCTAGTTGCAATAGACAGAGACTATCATGATTGGACAAATAATTAAGGTTTCATTATTTTTAGCTAAGTTCTGTCTTGAGCGATTAAAATATTCTATTTTTTAAAATTTAAGTTTAATTAATTAATTAAGAATATTTTTCCATGTTTACATGATTCATGTTCTTTCCCTCTTCTTCCCCCCTCCCATAGCCAATGAGAAATTCCACTGGGTTTTCCATGTATCATTGATCAAGACCTATTTCCATATTATTAATATCAGCAATAGAGTGATCATTTAGAGTCTACATCCCCAATCATATCCCCATCGACCCATGTGATCAAGCAATTGTTTTCCTTCTGTGTTTATGCTCCCACGGTTCTTTCTCTGGATGTGGATAGTGTTCTTTCTCATAAGTCCCTCAGAATTGTCCTGGATCATTGCATTGCTGTTAGTAGAGAAGTCCATTACATTCGATTGTACTACAGTGTATCATCTCTGTATATAATGTTCTCCTCCTGGTTCTGCTCCTTTTGCTCTGCATCAATTCCTGGAGGTCATTCCAGTTCACATGGAATTCCTCCAGTTTGTTATTCCTTTTAGCACAATAGTATTCCATCACCAACAGATACCACAATTTGTTTTCCAATTTTCCCAGCAGTTTTTGTCAAATGGTGGGTTTTTGTCCCAAAAGCTGGGTTCTTTGGGTTTATCCTACACTATCTAGTTGAGGTCATTTACCCCTAGTCTATTCCATTGATCCTCCCTTCTGCCTCTTATCCAGTACTATATTGTTTTGATGACCACTGCCTTATAGTACAGTTTAAGAACCAGTACTTCTAGACTCCCATCCTTCACATTTTTTTTTATTAGTTTACTTGATATTCTTGATCTTTTGTTCTTCCAAATAAGGACTTTTTTTTTAAAGAAAAAAAAAGACAAAGAAGAAAAATAAAGCAAAACTGATCAACACCTTGGAAAAAATATGACATTATATTCATTGTTCCACACTTGTAAATATCTCTTCAAAGGAGCTGGAGAGGAGACTTCTCATATGTCTTCTATGGCTAGGTCATGATTGTTCTTTATAATTTTTTAAACATTTATTAATATTCATTTTTAACCTGTTTACATACTTTATGCCCCTACTTTCCCCTTCACCCCCCTGTTCTTTATAATTTTGCAACATTCACTTCCTACTGTTTCAAGCTGGTTGTGCTTTCCATTTATATTGTTGTAGTAATTTTGTGTATTATTTTCTTGGATCTACTAACTTCATTCTGCATCAATTGCTGTAAGCATTTCCTCGATTCTCTATATTCATTATGTGTATTTCTTACAATGTACTAATATTTTATTATATTCATGTATCCTCATTTGTTTATCCATTCCTTGGTTGATGGGCAACCACTTTCCAGTCCTTTACTACCATAAAAAGTATTGCTATAAATATTTTGGTCTACATGGAGCATTTCTTTTTGTCAATGACCTCTTTGGGGTCTAGCAGTAGAATCTCTGGGGCAAAAGAGTATGAACATTTTGGCCCCTTTATTTGCATAATTCTAAACTGCTTCCCAAAATTGTACTTAGTTCTACCAACAATGAATTAGTGTCTGTATTTCTGTACCCCGACACCATGGACTGTTCCTAGCTTTTGTCATCTTTATCCATTTGTTGGGTAGAAGGTAAAACCTCAGGTTTATTTTGATTTGCATTTTGATTATTATTATGAGTGCTTTGGAATATGGTCCTTCTTTAGTATCTTCTCTGAGCCAGGCAGTATGCTAGATGCTGAGAAAACAACATTGTTCAAGGAATTCACAATGCAAGCTAGTAAGAGAGTTAGAAATTTTAGAACCTAGGTTTCCTGGCTCCCAGTCTAATATTCTTTTTCCATTTCCTCCTACAGTGTTTGCCTTATTTTATTTTATTATTTTAAAAATCTTTACCTTCTATCTTACTGTGTATTGATTCTAAGGCAGAAGAGCAGAAAGGCTAGGCAGTGGGGGTTATGTGACTTGCCCAAGTCCACACAGCTAGGAAATGTCTGAGGCCAGATTTTAATCCAAGATCTCCCATCTCTAGGCCTGGTTCTCAATCCACTGAGAACCACCCAGATGCCCCCACCCTCCCAGGGTGTTTGCTTTAAAAGGAAAGAGCAGGCATCTTCCCCCATCCTCCCCCCACCAGAGAATTGTTCCTTTTAGGAAGGAGCAAACAGTCTTGTGCCTACATCTGAAGAAAATACTTCTTGCTTTCTATCTGGGAATGTTTACCTCCTACTCAGAAGGCAGAGCTTTTGCCTGGGCTCCCAGCCCTGATTTCTCTGGGCCCACGGAACACTTAGCTTTTGTCCTCTGGCATTGCACTGGCATGAGGCCCATTAGAAAATCCTCTGCCTTGAAGGATGAGCATATTTTTTTTTACTCCCTCTGCTAGCCCTTGCTTGCCTTCTTTGTTTGATTCTCCATTAGGATTTCAGGGACTAATGCCACCCTGCCCTAGATAGACCTTCCTGCTGGGATAAGAATTTTTTGGTACTGGTTTTCCACTTTCCACCGAAGAAGCTGTGGGAAATTTAAAAACATTAATTTCTTCTCATGACATGAAGATCAGAGAGGTTCAGGAATTTGCCTAAGGACACATAGCAGTATATGTGGGAGGAAAGATTTATTGGGTAGTTAATAACAGCTAACATGGAACTAGGGCTTCCCCACAGAGCAATGGCTAGGTCTCTGCAGTAGTCAAGAGCCTCACCCTCATTAGGATGTCCTCAGCCATGACCTGTCTTCCTTGTCTGACCCTTTTGTGAGTTTACCTACATACAAGAATTGTTTAAATACAACTACAAACTATTCTTTACACAAATAAAAACAGACTTAAATAATTGAAGAAAGAGTAATATGAGTTAATATGATAAAATAACAATACTACCTAAATTAATTTATTTATTCAATACCATACCCAAACTACCAAATTGAATGGAATGGTACTTAGAAAGAGAAATAGCAGTCCCATCAAACAAGACAGAACAGTGAAATGCTTTTTTTTTCATTTAGTCACCAGTGGGGCATAGAAGCAGTGACAGAGCAGAAGTAGGTCTTAATTCCCCTACTTACTCATTTAAGGGCCCTATTTGCAGAGAACATGTGATCATATATTTCTCTTTAAAAAAAATTTATTGCTATATGTTTTTATATCACCTACATTTCCACTGTATCTGCTCCTTTCCCCCTCCCAGAGAGCCATCTTTATATAACAAAACTTAAAAAAGAAAAGAAAAGAAAAAGAAGAGGAAAAACCCCTGCAAAATCAATCAAAATATTGAAAAAAATATCTTAAAATCTATGCACTGTTCCTGTTATGGGGGAGTGAATGGTCACTAAGGGGCCTTGAGCCAGTAACAAGTCTAGCAGGAAGGTTGGAGTTGGATGTTATGAAGCATGAGCAAACTCAGCTGGGAATGAACTTGGTTTAGGTACAAATCCAAACCCTGAAAGCTAAGTGTCCAGTGAACCTTCTCTGCTAACTGCTAGGCTCCTCTAAGATGCCCCGCAGCCGGCCCCTTCCTGCCTCTTATTGGATGATGGCAGACCGGCAGGAAGTGGGTGTTTGAACTTTCTGCCCCAGCAATGGAGGTTTGGTTCAACCTCATCCACTTAGAATTCTCTCTTCTTCCCTATCCTCCTTAACCTTGGTGGTAAAGAAATAACCACAAGATTCTCTGGTTAAAGGCTAAGGGATTTATTGAAAACTGGGGAAGGAACAGGCATGGTAAGAGGGCTTGGTGTTACTAAGCTGTTGCTATAGTGGCGCTGGGTGATGGTGGCAAAGGTCCTAAGAAGGTCTTGGCAGGCTGAGGTTTGGCTTCCCCAGCCAGAACTAAGCTGTCCCTGGTCAAGAGGTTGATCAGATCTTCTGGCTAATTTAGTTGATAATAAAAATAGTTACTGTTGAGTTGCTCTTAAAGAAGGTCCTAATATCTAGGCTATCCTAAATTCCTACCCACGATCCTCCTCCCTCAACCCTTTCCACTCCCACCACCCCGGCCCAGGGGATGGGGTAGATGAGTGGACAAAGTGAAGTCAGGGGAAAACAGAACCCAGACTTGGGTTTTTCAGGGGCTTTTATAGTCTCAGCCCAACTGCCAGCTGGCACTTGGCCCATGGCGCATGCCATCGTCAACATTTCAGCGCAACTGACAGGTTTGCCTAAGCTAATATTGCAATGCAAAATCCTGCATTACATTCCACATCCATAGATCTCCTACCTCTAAGGTGTAGTAGATGGAGTGGAGATATCTTCTTACAATCTTGTTCTTTGTCATTTTGTATCCTTCATTTCTTCTTTTTAAAGAAGTGTTTGTTGACCTTTTCTGTTTCTTATATCACTGTACCATTCCCATGCATTTCTCCCCCTCCTCCTACCCAAGAGCATGTGACAAATAGAATTTTTTGGAGAGGAAAAAGTCAGCACAATTGATTGCTAAATTGAAAAATTCTGATGATTTATCATGTGGTTCTATGGCATATGATTGGGGGGTTTTGGTTTTAAAAGAACACTTGATTATAAATATGAATAATATGGAAATGGGTTTTGAGCAATAAAACATATATAACCCAGTGGAATTGCTTGTCACCTCTGGGAGGAGGGAGGAAAGAGGGGAGGGAGGCAACATGAATCATGTAACCATGGAAAAATATTCTAAATAAATAAATCTGTTGAAAAAAATGGAAAAAGTCTGAAAACATGTGCAATGTGTGACACCTGTGAACCTTCCACCTCCACAATAGGGGTAGGTTCAGGATATTATTTCATATCTCTTCACTTGGGCCCCACTTCATTTTTTATTGTTTTGTGGTGGCTCCATCCATTTACATTGCTGTTGTCATTTTGTAGGCAGCTAGGTGGAGCAAAAGATAGAGCACTTGGCTTGAAGTCAGGGAGATCTGAGTTCAAATGTGACTTACTAGCTTTGTGACTTTGAGCAAGTCACTTAATCCTGCTTGCCTCATTTTCCTCATCTGCAAAACAATCTGGAGAAGGAAATGGCAGACCACTCCAATATCTTTGTCAAGAAAATCCCAAAAGAGGTCAGGAAGAGTCAGAGATGACTGAAGATGACTGAAGAAATCATTGTGTATATTGTTTTCTTGGTTCTTCTTCCTTCACTCTGAATCAGTTCATATAGGAAGTCTTCTCATACTTCCTGATATTCATCACACACACCATTCCTTATAGCATAGTAATTAATATTCCATTACTTTTCTATTCCACAATTTGTTTAGCTATTTCCCAGACAGTGAGCATCTACTTCATTTCCAGTTCTTAGCTACTACCAAAAGTGCTTCTAAAAAGATTTGGTGTATATGGGGACTTTGTTTTAATGAATTGACTCTACAACTACAAATTTCTAATTTGTTATTATTATTCACTTTCTTGTTACAAATTGTACTCCCTGTTCCTAGCTTCTATAATTTTGAAATAGACAACCAAAGTATTGCCGAATAGAAGATCTTCAAAGACCTACTATAAAATTAGAAAGAGGCCACACTGGGTGATTTTACAGCTATGATTGAGGCTTTCTCCTGCCCACACTCTCTAATTTAAGGGGAAAGAGAAGCATATGAATGAATAAGCATTAGGAGCTTACTTTTAACCAGAGCTATGTAGGGAAAAGCCAATCAAAATTTTATTTTGAAGGGCATCTGTTTGAATCATGACCAAGTGATTTCACTGGTGTAGGCCTTTATTTTCTCTCTGTAAAAAAGCAGAGATTATACTGAGGATCTCTGCGGTCCTTTCCAGCTATAATTCCTACAATGGTATGGAAGCAGCAGTTCCTACATTTTCCAATAACCTATGGATAGCCCTATTTCCCTGTAAGAGTCCTTGAAATAAAGCAGGTCCCTTACTTAATGCAGTATGAAATATGGAGTGTTAAAAGTCCCTGTGTGAAGACTAACAGAATCATAGAAATTATGAAAAGTTTGAATGAAAAACCATTATAGAATCTTGGAAGTTGGTCTCTTATTAAAGAGACCCCAAGAGGTCAGCTAGTCCAATCCTTTCCCTGATCCCTTTCATAATAAACTCAACAAGTGATCACCTAACCTCTACGTGAACAAGAGTCAACATAGTGGAAAGGATGTTAGTGTGGGATCAAAGCTTACATAATATAGTTCATCTTCAAACTGGAAAATAATTACTTGTCCCCCATCCCCATCCCTTAGATTTTTGTACAGTTCCAGTTATTATAAAGTTATTTTCCCTAACTCTGGGCTAAGTAGTGGTTCTAGTACAGTGTATGTCTGCTCATGATCACTATACAAGTGAGCTTTCCTTTAACAATCAATTATAGACACAAGTAGCTCATAGCAACATCATTTGATCATATTGCATAGTAAGAACTGAATCTATAAAATATTCTCCCCACTGTAGGTTTAAAAATTAATATACAATATCTCCAAGTATTATATTTAATTTGATTTATTAATAAAAGCTTGAAGTAAAGAAAAATAAAAAGCTAGAGTAAAAAAGGGAGCTAACCCAGCTGTGGTTGTGAGAGAAGAGAGAGAAAAGGCAGGGCCACAGCCCACTTATAAAAAAAATAAAGAAGATGCAACCAACATGGTAGAGAGAGGAAAAGGAATTTTGGGATGAGAAAAAGAATTCTGGGAGATGGAGTCCAAGGGCTGAAGATTTCTAATGACACCCCAAACCTAGGGCACATTCCTACAAATACATACAGTCAGTAGGAGCAGTAGGTACAAACAATGATAGCGAGTTATTAACTGAAGACTCTAATTCTACAAGGTGTTGATTTTCTGCTTCTAGTGAAATCCTTTTTGTAGCTCAATTCTCAGTTGCCAACTCTCACTTAAAATATGGTTGACTCTCTTCTTTGCTGCCATGTTGCACTCTCAGCCAGAAGTTGTTTCTGACTTAGAATATAGACTAGTATATTCTATGTCTATTTGGAGAAGGTCTGTTCTTTCAACTACACTATTAATTCTCTTAAACTGTTAGATAGGTTGTCTCCTACTGGTCTAATAGCTCTTCTGCTAGATGCTATAGTTGATGAAGGGAATAGGGAGAGGGGAACAATCAGTCAGTCAGCCCATAAACATTTATTAAATGCCTAACATGTGCCAGGCACTGTGCTACAGGAGGTACAAAAAGAGATAAAAGAGTACATGCTCTCAAGAAGTTTGCAATCTTTTTTCAAATATTTTGAATATCTGGACACACGAAATCTAGTATTCACATCAGACAATGCTTGATTTTCCTCTCCTTTATACCAAATTATGTGATGGATTGTTCACGTGCTCTCAAGATTCTTATAATTTCTTCTCCATCAACTGACTGATAAGATTCAGGTTATTGCAGTTCTCCTTGTCCCTTCCTATAATTTTTGAAGGTTATCAATAAAGCAACTAATTAAAAAAAGGAGTTCATAATCTAATGGAGGAGAGAATGAGAAGATTATGTTATGTATGTTATGTAGTAGGAAATAATGAACAGAAGGATGACTCTAGAAATTATATGGATTGGGAAAGGCTTCTTGTAGAAGATGATAGTTTAGGTGGAACCCGAAGGAAGCCAGAGAAGCCAGGAGACAGATGAGGAGAGAGAGCATTCCAGGAATGAAGGACAGCCAAAAAAATTCCAGAAGCTGAAAGATGGAGTTTCTTCTTGGAGGAACTGCAAGGACACTTGATTTATACAACATGCAGTTGTGTAAGGTCTAAGAAAACTAGAAAGGTGGGGGAAGGAGACAGCTAGGTAGCCTAGTGGATAGATCACCAAGCCTGGAGTCAGGAGTTCCTGGGTTCAAATCTGACTTCAACTCAGATACTTTCTAGCTCTGTGACCTTGAACAAGTCACTTAACCCTGATTGCCTAGCCCTTGATGCTTTTCTGTCTCTGATCTGATACTTTAGAATTGATACTAAGACTGAAGGTAAAGAATTTTTTTTTAAAGAAAAATCTGGGAGGATAAAGGGCTTTGAACAGTAACAGAGGATTTTTCCATTTGATCCTGGAAATGATAGAGAACCCTTGGAGTCTCTTAAGTAAGAAGTAACATGATTGGTCCTGTGCTTTGGGAAGAATCACTCTAATGGATGAATGGAGAACAGATTGAGTGGGAAGAGACTTGAGGCAGCCAGACCCATCAGCAGATTATTGTAGTGGTCCAGACTTGAGATGTTGAGGATCTGCAACAGAGTGCAAAGGAGGAAAAGATGTGTATGTTATACAAGTGAAATTGGCAGGACTTGGTGACAAATTGATATGGTGGGGTTTGCAATTAAAATGATCTCAAATGACTGATTTTGGAGTAAGAATACAAGCTTATTGATTACATAAGGTTTATTGGTAGGCCAGCATCATACCCAATAAAGTGATATAGGTCTCCCTGCCTCTCTCATGACTAAGGATGATTGGAGCTGGATCAGGCAGCTTAATATATATATTTATATTTATATATATTTTTTAAACCCTTGTACTTCGGTGTATTTTTTTCTCATAGGTGGAAGAGTGGTAAGGGTGGGCAATGGGGGTCAAGTGACTTGCCCAGGGTCACACAGCTGGAAGTGGCTGAGGCCGGGTTTGAACCTAGGACCTCCTGTCTCTAGGCCTGACTCTCACTCCACTGAGCTACCCAGCTGCCCCTAAATATATATATTTTTAAACCCTTACCTTTCGTCTTGGAAACATACTGTGCACTGGTTTTAAGGCAGAAGAACAGTAAGGGCTAGGCAATGGAAGTGAAGGGACTTGCCCAGGGTCACACAGCTAGTAAGTGTCTGAGGCCAGATTTGAATTAAGACCTCCCATCCCTAGACCTGGCTCTCAATCCACTGAGTCACCTGGCTGCTTCCAATAAGTAGATTTTTTTATGAGTTCATTATTCAACCCCTCCTTCGAACATCCTAAGACATCTTTACTTGGTGAGAGCTAACTAAGAAGTGGTCCACCAAACCATCAGCTCTCAAACTGAGAGGTGAAGATTTCCACGTATGCAGGAAAAAGAATCATTGCCTTCTTCATTTATTAATGAAATTCTGTTAAAAAGGAGGACATTCCTTGGAATTCCTAAGGACAAAGAAAATGCGAAAAGACCCAGATCCAGACACAGGAATACACAGTATTTCTCCTTGATATATAGGAATTAATACAATATAGGAAAAATAAACTCTCATGGGATGAGGATGGGATAAGAAAGAATAAGGAGTTGAGGATGACACCTGGGTTTCAAGCTCAGAGGACTAGCAGGATAGTGGTGTCCTTGACAGTAATGGGAGAGGTAGAAGCAAGGAAGGGTTTAGGGCAGTGATTCCCAAAGTGGGCACCACCACCCCCTGGTGGGTGCTGCAGTGATCCAGGAAGGTGGTGATGGCCACAGGTACATTTGGGATTTCGAATGTTTTAACTTTTTTTGTATTACATTCTATTCTGAGTTCAATAAATAGTTTCATAATTTCAAAGTTCAATGTTTCTAATTTATACTTTACTATATTTTACAAAAAAGGTAGAAACATTAATACATATATATTTCCTATTAATTACTATTAAAATAAAAAAATTAATTTCCAGGGGGTGCTAAGTAATATTTTTTTCTGGAAAGGGGGCGGTAGGCCAAAAAAGTTTGGGAACCACTGGCTTAGGGGGAAGATCATAAGCTCAGCTTTAGACACGCCGAGTTTAAGATGCTTACTGGACATCTAATTTGAGATGTCTGAAAGGCATTTAGTTGGAGATGCAAGCTGAAGATCAGCAGAGAAGATTGGGCAAGAAAGGTTGATTGGAAAATCACCAGTATAGAGATGACAATTAAATCCATGGAAGCTAATGAGATCCTCAAGGGAAGTAGCATAGAGGAAGAAGAGGAGAGAGAGGGTCCAGAACAGATCTCCTGGGTAGGGATCCAGCAAAGGGCACAGAGAAGCAGCAGTCATATATGTAGAAAGAGAACTAGGAGGGAGTGATGTTTCCAAAACATCCTGCTGCTCTCTGGCCTAGACCCAGAAGTCAAAAGTCACTAAGTTGCCCTCATGTAAGCTCCTTCGGAGTTGGTAAGCTCAGTCTTTAAATGGATCATGGAGTGTGACCATTCATCACCAGACCATATGCTGGTCCCTTCTAATTCAATCAAGGAGAAATTTGTTCACTCTTCATAAAGCTGACAGTATGGCCTAATTTTTACAGTTAATTTAATTTCATCATCTTAATAAACCGGTGGAAGAGAGAGCACAGAAATCAAATGGTCAAAGACCAACCACCCTCTCTATAGTCTTATTAAGCTAAGACCTGTCTCATTATTAGAAGGCATTTTTAAATCCAGGCTTTTTTTTTTAAACCCTAACTTCCATCTTAATATCAATACTAAGTATTAGTTCTAAGATAAAAAAGCAGTAAAGGGCTAGGCAATTGGCATTAAGTGACTTGTCCAGGGTCACCCAGCAAGGTAATATCTAAGGCCATATATGAACCCAGGACCTCCTTTCTCCAGGTCTGGTGCTTTATCTACACCCACCCTTTGAAATTACTTTCAGGTATATGGGGTAATTGGAAAGGGGCTACTAAAATAACATTGAGTCGGAGGTCTTCAGGGACCTACTTTATGGAGTAAAAAGGTATTTTGTATGTCAATTAAAAGTATATAATTATGTAATTTTAAGTATTTGGAAACTTGTTCCTCTTAATAGGTTAAATATTCATCATTCTTGTTTTCATAATGAATTCCTTAGCTAGCTGTTTCTTTTACTTTTTATTTTTTAAGTCCTTACCTTCCATCTTAGAATCAATACTGTGTATTGGCTCCAAGGCAGAAGAGTGGTAAGGGCTAGGTCATGGGGGTTAAGTGACTTGCCCAGGGTCACACAACTAGGAAGTCTGAGACCAGATTTGAACCCAGGACCTCTCATCTCTGGGCCTGGCTCTAAATTCATTGACCCCCCCAGCTGCCCCTAAATAGTTTCTTAATAATAAATGTACATCCCAGACCCTATATGAATGATCCCTAATAGCAAAGATCTCAATTAATCTGGAGTTTGTATTTTGGGAAGAACTCAAAGGAGGGGTGAAGTTTCCTTCCTGACCTGATAGGAACAGAGCTGACCTGAACAATCTGTTCCAAGGTTGTGCTGGCTCTCTGGAGGAGGCAGGGTGAGTTGAAGCTCTAGCCCACTGAATCCCATGGTATCCCTGGGACAGGCTGAGCCATGAGCTGTATGTACAAGGAAAGGTTCAGTGGAGCCAGTGTGGCAGAGACATGCCCTTCTTGCTTGATCAGGGAACACCCAGGCTGGGTACCTGCTGGGTTGGGATGCTGAGAAGAAAAGTGTCATCTACTTTACATTTTTTTCTAAAACCAAGCGTGTTCAGAAATCATAGCATATTAAAAAAGGGAGGAACCTTAGAACAGAGTATGTTAGAGCTGAAAGTGATTTTAGGAATCTAGTCCAACCTTCTCATTTTATAATTAATGAAACAAATTCAGAGAAGGTAAATGACTTGTCTAAGACCACATAGTTGAAGGTAGAGCTAAGTCTAGAAACTTAGGCTTCCTGGCTCATTCTACTATGTCATTAATTTTAGTTCAACAAACATGTAAATAAGAACTGGGAATTGGGAATGACCAAATGAATGTTAAAACATGTATTAAAGTGCTTTGTGCCAAGAATTATGTTAAGTACTGGGGCTAAAAATTAAGCAGTCAAGACAATCCCTACTTTTAAAGGGGTTACATCTAATGGGGGGAAGAAGTCACATAAAAGGGATCTAGGGAGTAGAGATGTGGGACACAGGATACAGGGTATGGTTTGGAAATGGCAGGGAAGTTATTCAGAGCTCTGAGTCAGAGGAATGATAAGTTGAAAGCTTGCCCATCAGAGCCCAACTTCTCAGGCTCTGAGTTATGGTGGGATAGGGAGGAGGAGGAGAAGGAAGATGAAGAGAAAGAGGAAAAAGGAAGAAGAAATGTCCAGAGTTAGGCAATCTGGTTGGAAATGCTGGAGAAATGAAACAAAGACAAAACCACAATGAAATTGATTATTGTATAGAATATTGTATAGAATTATTGTATGGAAACCACACGAATGATTATTGTATAGAAAGTATTTAAAGTCCAATATTCATTTAAAATATAAACTTTAAAACATGAGATAAAAAAATACAAAATTCTTTGTATTTCTAGTATGAAAAATATCCATTGTTGTTTCATGACATTCATTGTTTCAAGACATTCATGACATTCATCTCAAATCAAAATCACAATACCCAAGTGCAAAATATCCCCTTTTACCTGGGGAAAGTGATAAGTAAAGGCCAAGAACTATATAAGAAAGCCCAGAGTTCAATCCAGCCATAGTTATTTAGTAGCTTGAGCAAGTCACTTAACCTCCGTCTGCCTCAGTTCCCTCAATTATAAAATGGGGATAATAAAAATGCCTACCTCTCAGGGTTATTATGAAGATGGGGTGTATGGGGTGTTCAAGGAGGAATAACACATCTGGTGTGAGGGCTTGCTGAGCCCTTTTCAGGGCAAGATTCTTAATTGTAGGAAGAAGCGATATCTGGGAAATACCATCTCTGGTATAAACCTGAGGCTAAACCAGGTTGGGGAAACCGATGGATCATAATCCCACTGGTGAATTAGGAAGGTGTGTACCCCAGGCATGCGAAGACTTTCCCCTGGTGGAATGGATGGATGAGAACAATGGCCATGAAGGTGGCCGAAGCAGGCTCTGCGGATCTCTTAAGGCTTGGTGAGACAATGAAGATGCCAACATCATCCACTGTATCCCAGGCCTTTGCCAGGCATCCTTCCTCTTGTCTATGGGTAAATCACTGACCCTCTCAGTTTTCCAGGCCACTAAGATTGCACTAGGCAGAGCAGTTACTGAGCTGGTTGGGCAGAGGAGGGAGTGCATTCCAGACCTGGGAAGAATAGACTAGCTAAAAGCATGGAATTGGGAGATAGAATGTCCGTTTCAGACAAGGGGCAGCAGGTTGGCATTATCAACATGGAGAGTATGGGAAGAAGGGTAATGGGAGAACCTTCATGTTTGCCCCCATTCCTAGCAGCTACTGAATTCAAGGTTGGGAATTCTGGTTCCTGCTCAGCCATTAATTAACCTTGAATGAAACCAGGGATCTCTCTGGACTTTCGTATCTTATCTCCCAAATGGGGAGAATGATTTCTATTCCACTTCTAGGTCTGTTAGGAGCATTTCGGACGTCATGGTGCTTTGAACTCTTCTTGAGAAGGTACTCAATTAACTTCAGGAACAAGGTGATGAGGAAGATGAAATAAAGATGCCCTGACCTATTTTTCTGGTTTCTTGATGTTCACTGAACTGCCCCAGGCTGCTGATTTACCTCCAAGGGAGAATTAAATGTTTCTGGCACAGTCTGAAAAAGTCCCCCTGGCTATTATAGAAGGAGCCAACCTCACCTGTAGGTTCAGGGTATATCATGGTGTATAAGCTGGAACCCATCAGTCCCCTGGCCCTAACGCCTACCCGATATATAGAGGGGTCACACTGGACTACTGCCATTGATTCAGAATTGGTGATCAAAGGATTGAGGTCTGGAAGAGATCTTAAAGGTCACCACACCAACCCTCTTCATTTTGCTGATATGGAAAATGAGCCTCTGAGGGAGGGAAGGAGGGATTCAAAGTTAGCAGAGGCAGGGGGCTGCTAGATGGTTCAGTGGATATAGCGAAAAGCACCAGATCTGGTGTCAGGAAGATTCTTTTTCCTGAGTTCAAATCTGGCCTCAGACTCTTACTAGCTGTGTGATCCTATGCAAGTCACTTAACCTTGTTTGCCTCAGTTTCCTCATCTATAAAATGAGCTGGAGAAGGAAATGACAAATCAGTCCAGTATCTTTGCCAAGAAAATCCTGAATGTCATCACAAAGAGTCAGACACGACTGAAAAAATGACCAACTGAAAGCAGAACCAGTATTCAATCTTAATTCTTTGATTGTGGCCCAGTGAAAAGAGCATGGATTCTGGAGTCAGAGTATGTTGATTTGAGCTCTGCCACTTAAGACTTGTGGGATCTCCATAAGGAAAAAGGCTTGTACAAAAATATTTATAGCTGTGCTCTTTGTGGTGGCAAAAATAGGAAAATGAGGGGATGCCCTTCGATTGGGGAATAGCTGAAAAAAAATGTGATATCTGTTGGTGAAGGAATACTATTGTGCTCAAAGGAATAACAAACTGAAGGAATTCCATGTGAACTGGAACAAGCTCCAGGAACTGATGCAGAGTGAAAGGAGCAGAACCAGAACATTGTACACAGAGACTGATACACTGTGGTATAATAAAATATAATAGACTTATCTACTAGCAGCAATGCAATGATCCAGGACAATTCTGAGGGACTTATGAGAAAGATGCTATCCACATCCAGAGAAAGAACTGTGGGAGTAGAAACACAGAAGAAAAACAACTGCTTGATTACATGGGTCAATGGGGATATGATTGGAGATGTAGAATATAAGTGATCACTCTAATGTAAATATTAATAATATGGAAATAGGTCTTGATCAATGACACATGTAAAACCCAGTGGAATTGTGGGGCTATGGGAGCGGGGTGAGAGGAGGGGAGGGAAAGAACACGAATCATTTAACCTTGGAAAAATATTCCAAATGAATTAATTAAATAAAAAGTTCAAATTAAAAAAAAATAAAAAGACAATTGGAGATAATGTTTGAATTATTAGAATAAAAGGAATATATATATATATATATATATATAACAGCTTGTGGGATCTCAAACCAATCACTTGACTTCCCTGGGACTCCATAGCCTAATCTGCAATATGAGGGAACTGGACTTGATAACTAGCCCCCGAGGCTCTTCCAACTCTCTGACTAGAGTTCTAATAAAATTCTAAATAAAGAGCCTTCACATTGAAGGCTCTAGAGCTGAAGTTTTTCTGTGTACAATGAAGAATTTGCTCAACCAATTCATAAAGTAAACAAGGCTGATGAAGGGCATGGAGGAAGTTAATCTGCTTTGAGGAACAAAACTGCTCAGAAGCATTTGAAAATCGATTATTCATATACATATGATATCAATACCTTGTGTTTACGTGGGCAAGGTCATTCCGTTCTGATTCGGAGTCTGGGCTCTGGTGCACATAGCATACGATGGGCTCCTATTGTGGGAGAAAGGAGGGAACCCTCCGGAGCTGATCTGGGTTAGAGTTACCCCAGGAAGGCTGAAACCTCAACATGATCAAGGATAGAGTCTTATCTGTCCAAAGCTGGAAGGACTCCTTAGACTATCAAATTCATGCAGAATCACAGAGTATTGGAGCTGGAAAACACCTTAGGATAGAATGGCAGATCTGGAAGGGAGCTTAGAACACGGGATGTCAGAGCAAGGAGTGACTTTAGAATAGAGAATTGTTAGCCCTGAAAGCATAGAACAGAAAATATCAGAACTGAGAGGGCCTTTGGAACACAGAATGTCAGAACTGGGAGGGTCCTTAGAACAGATAATGTTAGAGCCGGGATGGGACTTAAAACATAGAATATCAGAGCTGGGAAGGTTCTTTGAATATAGGATGTTAGAGCTGGGAAGGTCCTTAGAACACACAATTTTAGCTGTCAAAGGGGCCTTAGAACTTAGATGATCTGAAGTGGAGGGTACTTTGAAGCTAGAATGTTCTAAACTGGAATGTTAGCACTAAATATAGGCATTAGAATACATCATATGGAGAGACCTAAAACATAGAGCCTGGAGTTAACATGACTTGACCAAGACCACTAACTAGTTAATGGTAGAGATATGCCCAGAACCCAGTGATTCCTAACTTATAGCCTAGGGATCTCCTAGTAATTAGTATTCTATTAATTTCCTTTTGCAGTTTCCATCTCCTTTTATATCCATATCCATTTGTAGCTCCAATTTATATCTGTTATTATTAATCTCCCTATAGTTCACTCCTCAACGTACCTAATGACCTACTGCTCTCTTGGCCTCCATATTCCCACAACACTCACAATGGTCTGTACCCTGCCCTGCTCCTGCTCCAGCCAGAATGGATTGACCACTCACTGTCCCTTGAGCATCTCTCACTCCTCTCCTGTTCTCATTTTGCCTGGAGGAATGCTCTGCCTCCACCTTTGCCCTCCTCTGCTGCTCTAGAAAGAGCTGATGGGACCTTAGAGATCGCCTAGTCCAGCCCCCTTCACATCCAGCTGATTAAAGAGAGGTCCCTTCCTCTGGTAATGCTCCTCTCTAATAACTTGCCATTTACTGGTCTGTATTCTAGTCATCCGTGTCGGGGTCTCAATTCTCCAATACGCTCTGTTCTAGGAGGGGAGAGACCCTTTCTCAGAGGAGTTTTCTAGCCCAGGGTTCTGGTCATAATTCTTTAATCGGTTTGATTAATGAATGTACCCTCCCTCCTCTCATTAAATCTCTTCAGCTGGTGTTTGCTTTTGAATTCAACTGGAAATAGTGTCCTAAGTCCTCCGAAGGAGCAAGGAACAAACTCTAATGGTGGGGTTTCAGGCGTGGGAGAAGCTATTTTCTGAGTGGAGAGCTTTCTAGAACCTTTTAAATGATATCATGAGGACAGCTGCCTTTCCCCCCTAAGGCCATGGTCCCCAGATGCCCAGCCAGTCCAGTAAAAGGGACAGCTGAAAGCTTTTTGAAGGATACACTGAGGGATCATGGGTCAGGGCTGAACAGCCTTTCCACCCACTGGGGGCTCCTCCCCAAACCAGAGCTCAGTTCTCTTATTAAATGCTTTATTTACCCACATTCACTTTTCCTTATACTGTCTATCTCCTTATTTACCTCCAAGGGAAACAGCTGCTGTTGATGCCCTCTGTCCTGGGGAGGAGCAAGCCAAGGGGCAGGTGGCCTCTGTGGCACCAGCGATTGGAGACTGCTCAGGGCTGGCAGGGCCACAGCGTGGGGGGGGGGTGGCCATATGAAGTGTCTGAACCCCCACCCAAGCAAGTCAACAGGAGATGGAGTGAGGGAATATGGGTGGGTGGTGCTGGCTAGGGAGGGAGCAAAGACTTTTTTTTTTTTTTTTTTTTTTTTTTTTTTTTTTTTTATAATAGTGCTGTTAACTTCAAAGCAGTTTCACAAAAGGATCGCATTTGATCTATGCTATGGCTTGGTGAGGATGGCAGAGCAGGGAGAATTATATCCATTTTACAGGTGGAACCGAGGCCCAGAGAAGTTTAATGATTTGTCTGAGGTCACACAGCCTCGGGACTAGATCCCATGGCTTAGACCACTGTTTGCTGCTATGCTGTACTGCTTTTAGAATCAAAGGGAGAAGGAATTCGAGGTACAAGCAAGCATGCAGCTATCCCAAGCATTATGCTCCTTCCTTCTTTCCCTCCAGGTGTCTGGGTAGGGATGAGGTTCAAAATATGCCTGACTTTACAGAAACCATGGAATTTAGAGCTGGGAGAATAATGAATATTCTCAGAACTAGGAGGACCATCAGATGAGAGAGTGTCAGAGCTGTGAGGAAGTTTAGAATCCAGAATGTCAGAGCTGGGAGAGACCTTAGAACAGAGAATGTCAGAGCTGGGAGAGACCTTAGAACAGGGAATGTCAGAGCTGGGAGAGACCTTAGAACAGAGAATGTCAGAGCTGGGAGAGACCTTAGAACACAGAATGTCAGAGCTGGGAGAGACCTTAGAACAGAGAATGTTAGGGCTGGGAGAGAGCTTGGAACAGAGAATGTCAGAACTTAGAAGATCATCTAGTCCAACCCCAACATGGTACAGCAGAGGAATATAAAATGTGGAGAGGAGCAATGATTGCTTAAAGGCACTTAATCATCAGTCAGAGGGAGCTAGGATTAAAACCCAGGTCCTGAGACTCCAGGTGGTGTATACTTTATATTAGAGCCATATTTGCACTCCATATTTACATTGGCCTGATCATAGTGTACATAATTATAACTTCAAATAGTATTGAATGTGAATACACAGGCCTCCTTCTGGGGCTCCATTTTTTATGTGTACCATTTTGTGTCCCTTCATCTCTCTTCCAGTGATTCTCCAATGGTGTGCTGAGGTACTCTGGAGTACTTGAGGCTGTTTGGCTAGGTAGGCATTATATCATTATAAATGTACCTTAGATATCACGTAGTTGACTCTCCTCCTTTTACAGATAGCAAAACCGAGGCCTGAAGAGGGTTAGAATTTACCTGAGGTCACAAAGTGAATTAATGGCAGAATAGTCTCAAACCTAGTAGGGTGACTTTCCTACACCTAAAATCTGTACCTTTCCACTCAGAAGGACTAAAGACTAAAAGTTAGGTCAGGACAGGGATGATGGAAAGGCCTAGCTGGGAGGATAAGAACAAGGGAGCCACACAGACAATCAGAAACAGTATTTGACCAATATAAGTCTGAAAGCCCAAAATTGGGGGGCAGCTGGGTGACTCATTGGATTGAGAGCCAGGCCCAGAGATGGGAGGTCCTAAGTTCAAATCTGGCCTCAGACACGTCCTAGCTGGGTGACCTTGGACAAGTCCCTTAACCTCCCCATTGCCTAGCCCTTACCTCTCTTTTGCCTTGGAACCAATATGTAGTATTGTTTTTAAAGTGGAAGTTAAGGGTTAAAAAAAAAGTCCAGAATGATTGTCTGAATTTTATGAGTGCTACTGGGTGAGGGTTAGTCTTCTCCTGATCATGGATGAAAAAACTGGCAATGGTTTATAACATAGGCTTCACAGAACAAACCTAAAATAGCCATTTTAAAGAAGCAGCATCCTAGGATTCACATGACAGTTAAATATATACATGACTCAATGTCGAGTAAAGGGAAACGGAACAAGCATTTGTTGAGTATACTATTAACTAGGGAAAGGAATGAGCATTTATTAAACTCCTACTATATACCAAGCACTATCTTAAGTGTTTTTACAATTATTATCTCATTTGATCCTCCCAATAACCTGTGAGGTAGGTGTTACTATAGTTCCTATTTTATGGGTGAGGAAACTGAGGCAAACGGAGGTTGTGACCAACCCATGGTCAGATGTCTAGTAGGCAGATTTGAACTCAGGTTATCCTGACTCTAGGTTCAGTGTTCCATGTACTACACGACTGAGCTGCCTAAAGGAAGCCTCCGAGACCATTCATCTATTGAGTCTAATCTTATTTCCTTTCTTTCCCTCCCAACAACTTTACAGATGAAGTAACTGAGAGAACGATGAGTTTGTGGCAGAGATGGAACTCAAACCCAGATCTTGGGACTGATACTCTAGAACTCTTTCTTCTATATGACACTTTGTTTCCTCCTTCCATATGTCTTTTTTCCAAAAGCATTACTGATGATGATGATGATGATTATGATCCTGAGTGACTGGAAAGTCCAACGTGTAAGTTGTCCCAGAGCCCTCTAACCCCAAGACTTCAGTGCTGGGGAGCAGAGGGGAAAAAATAACCAGAAAGTTATGCACATATACGTAGACAGAATATATTTACAAATATATATTTCATATATAAAGTTATATACATCATACATAATTTTTAAAGGACAGGAAGGTGAAGAACATTTTTAAAAAAGAAAATACCAGATTCTAAGCATTCAGAAGAAATTGGTTTGTTCATTTGTTTCCTGAGTGAGACATGGTTTTCCCATCAAAGATGGGAGAGCACCTGGAGACCGGAGTGTTTGCCTAGCCCAGTGTTAAGCCCCCATGGGCCATTAACCAACGAATGTTCACTGATAATGGAAAGGATGGTGATTATTGAGGCACAGGGAACCCCAGATTTATGGACCTTTTCCAGTTATGATACAATCAACTGTTTGCAGGCCCAAGGGCACCATTCTATTTCTCCAAGTCCTGAATTTCTCTAAAAGATACAGTTGTGTTCCAACTGGAAATCATGGAGACAGAGCACAGGATATCAGGGCAGGGAGGACCCTTGGAACAAAGAACATCAGAGCTGGGAGGGATCTTGGAACACAGAATGTCAGATCTGGGAGAGAGCTTAGAACAGAGAATGTCAGAGCTGGGAGAGAACTTAGAACAGAGAATATCAGAGCTGGGAGAGACCTTAGAACAGAGAATGTCAGAGCTGGGAGAGACCTTAGAACAGAGAATGTCAGAGCTGGGAATGTCCTTATAATTCATCTGGTCCAAGCCCTTCATTTTTATAAAGAGTTACCCTGGGAATAGACAGGGGATTTATCTGGCCCCAGGGGCAATTTTTCATTTCTTCCCAAGAGGAATCAATGGTCAAATGTCAAAAATCTTATTTTCTCCATTCTCCATCTTCCCTTGGCTAGGCACCCAGGGACCTTGACAACATCAAAACTGTAACAAAAGGGGCAGCTGGGTAGCTCAGTGGAGTGAGAGTCGGGCCTAAAGACAGGAGGTCCTGGGTTCAAACCCGGCCTCAGCCACTTCCCAGCTGTGTGACCCTGGGCAAGTCACTTGACCCCCATTGCCCACCCTTACCAATCTTCCACCAATGAGACAATACACCGAAGTACAAGGGTTTAAAAACAAACAAACAAAAAAAAAAAACTGTAACAAAAATCTCTTCTTGAATATAGACACATAAGGTAGTTTTGATCATCTACTCAGAGAAATCAGTATACTTAAAAAAAATAAAGCCCTTACCTCCTGTCTTAGTATTATTTGTAAGACAGAAGAGTGGTAAGGACTAGGCAAATGGGTTCAAGTGACCTGCCCAGGGTCACACAGCCAGATCTAAAACTCAGTGCCTCAGGACTTCAGGTCTGGCTCTCTATCCATCAAGCTCCCTACCTGCCCCAATCAATACATGAAAAAAAAAGGCATCCACTAAAGGGTTTGTAAAACAGAGGGGTCTTAGGCCTAGAAGAACCTTCATCTGACCCTGGCCTTCACCCAAGACGTGACACATTAAACGAACATTTCAGATAAACAGTCATTGGCAAGGGGTGGAGGTTGGTAGAAAGGACCGTTGTATTTATGGCTCTTCTTATCTTTATGACAAAGCTCAAATCGGGATTCGAATGCCAGGAAGCACATGAATCAATTCTTCCTTGGATGGGAACCACAGATTCAGAGGATGTCAGAATGAGCAGGGACCTTAGAAAGCAGAACTTTAGAGCTCTTAGAATAGACAGTGTTCTAGAAGGGACCTTAGACCACAGCACGTCAGAGCTAGGAAGGGTCTTAGAACAGGGAGCACCAGAGCTAGGGGCCTTGAAACCGAAAATGGGAGAGTTGAAAGGGGCCTTGGAATAAAACACATCTGAGCAAAGACCATCAGAACTGGCAGACTATTTAGTCCAATCTCTTCATTTTCAAGAGGGAGAGGAAGAGACCCACTTAGTAATCACTGTTCCAGTTCAAAGTAAAAAGTCAATACAGCAATACCCCCAAGGTCCTCTCCTTCTTCAACTATTTGCTTCCATCTGCACTCCAAACAGGTCTTATCTAAAGCCTAGATATTAGACTGGAGGCTACCCTGTATTGGTAAGCAAAAATAAGGCTTTGCAGGAGCTGTGCCTGCTGGGGTCCTCTTAGAGTCCTCACCTTCAAAACACACACCCTTGGAACCAGCCACCCTTTCAACATTGACTCCTATAAGGCGAGAGAATTTGGGGTTCGGGAAGAAGATGAACAGCTGGTCCGTTGTAGCAGAGAGGACCCTCCCAGCTTCATGTTTCTTGGGAAATACAGAAATCTCTGGCTGGAAGGAGCCTTCCCCTCTTGGGAGTCCGAATTGGCCCTTTCTCTAGGTGGCTGAGAATGTCCCAGGAGAGACCTGTCAGGCAATAGAGGCCACGTGGCTGTGTTTCTGTTGTCTGGGCAGGGGGCTTTGGGCAGGGCTACAGCAGCCTCTGCTGCCCGGTGGGCAACAGAATATGGAAGAGAGCAGCAGGGCCAGGCACACGATGCAGACCAAGACCCACCGGATCACGCCAGGGTAGATGAAAGGGAGGATGAGGAAGATGAGAAGCACCAGCAGCAGCAAGTGGATAGTCAGCCTCCGGGCAGCCACTCGATTGGCATTTGTGGAAGCCTCGCTCTCCTCCTCCAACATGATGGGCACCTCTCCTCCTGTGGGCTGAGCCAACTGCTGGGGAGAGAGCTGAACCTCCGGGCCATGTCTCCCCAGCCTCCCCACCACTTCAGCCTGGTCCCGAAGGCTGCAGATCAGCCCCCCTGGCACAGACGTAGCCTTTCGGCACAGGGGGCAAATAATGGTCCATGAGTCTCCCTGGATGGTCAGCAGGAGCTTCAGACACACAGCACAGAAGGTGTGCTGGCAGGTTAGCATTTTAGGCAGCCGGTTATAGGTGTAGCGGTTGCAGCACACCAGGCACTCCAAGTCTCCCTCAGCAGATTTGGGGGGTCCCAGCAACTCCATTTCAGCAATGGATGCTTCCAGGGTTTTAGGCTGGGCCATTTCTGTGTGCTCTGGAGCATGGACACAGACTGCTGGGAAAGTTTCCAGGTCTGGTAAATCTGTTCCTGGTCCCTCTGAAAGTCTGCCCTGGGTCTCCTCCATTCGGGACATACTCCTGACTGCAACTTGGTCTGGTGGGGCTTGGATAAAGTTAGGCAAGGCTTTTTATCTGCTGCTTTTCCCTCATCACGTGCCCGAGTCATTAGTGGCAGCTGCCTTTTGGCTCCAACCCCTGTTGTGTTGTCCCTGGTACGTGTGTATGGTTTTTTTTTTTCCTTTAATTCATCATTAATCAGTAACTCAGAGGCCCAGGAGACTTTGTCATGCTCAAAGGGCCTAGGCCCCCAGCTGAAAGAGAATCAGATCTTACATGCAGGGGGTCAGTTCTTTTCTGGGGAGCATCAGGCCCCATCTGAAGGATGTAGGTTCTGGTATTCTGGGTTCTGAGGGCATCAAGGTGTGGCATCTGTCAGAGGGGATAGGACACTCTTGGAATTCATAGTTGCTCTAGTTTTGACCAGCAGAATTAGTCACTGGTTTTTTCCCCCCTTCTTCTTTAAAAACAAACAAAAAAATCCCTTACCTAGGTAGAAGAGCAGAAAGGGCTGGGCAATGGGGGTTAAGTGATTTGCCCAGGGCTACATAGCTAGAAAGCGTCTGAGGTCAAATTTGAATCCAGGACTTTCCATCAATAGGTCTGGCTCCCTATCCACTGAACCACCTAGTTGCCCCCATTCCCTGTTTTTTGTTTCCTTTTTTTTTTTGCTTTCCTCTTTTCTTTTCTTTTTTCTTTTCTTTTTCTTTCCTCTTTTCTTTTCTTTTTTCTTTTTTCTTTTCTTTTTCTTTCCTCTTTTCTTTTCTTCTCTTTTTTCTTTTTCCTTTTTTTTCCTTTTTCCTTTTCTTTTCTTTTACTCTTCTCTTCTCTTCTCTTTTCTTCTCTTCTCTTCTTTTGTCTTGTTTTGTTTTCTTAAAAACCCTTACTTTCCATCTCAGATTCCATACTATATTGGTACTCCTCTTCCTCCTCCTCCTCCTCCTCCTCCTCTTCCATCTCAAGATTCCATACTGTATTGGTACTCCTCCTCCTCGTCCTCTTCCTTCTCCTCCTTCTCCTCCTCTTCCTCCTCCCCCTTCTTCTCCCTTACCTTCCA
Source organism: Gracilinanus agilis (assembly GCF_016433145.1). Lineage (NCBI taxonomy): Eukaryota > Metazoa > Chordata > Mammalia > Didelphimorphia > Didelphidae > Gracilinanus > Gracilinanus agilis. The sequence continues at coordinate 55,923,498 of NC_058132.1, forward strand.
TTTTAGAATCATACTGTGTATTGGTTTCAAGGCAGAAGAGAGTTAAGGGCTAGGCAATGGGGGTTAAGTGACTTGCCCAGGGACCCACAGCTAGGAAGTATCCAAGGTCAGATTTGAACCCAGGACTCCCCATCGGTAGGTCTGGATCTCAATCCACTGAGCCACCTAGCTGCCCCTAGTTCCCTTTCTCAGCTTTAATATCCTCATGTGTAAAATAAGAGGGTTAGGCTAAAATACCTCTAAGGTTCCTTCCAAGTCTAAATATATCATTCTTTTTCTAATAGCATTTTGGAGACAAGATGAATAGTAACTGTTTTCAAATAACATTTAAAAATTGTTTCTTTTTTCTCCAGCTACATGTAAAACAATTTTAACATTAAAAATATTTTTGTTGAGTACCCAATTCTCTTCCTCTCTCTTTCCCCTCCCCCTTGCTGAGATGGTAAGCGATCTGATACTGATTTTACATGCACCATCATGTAAAACACTTTTCATTTATATTGAATTTTAATACTTGCAAAATTCTTTACATATGTTATTTCACTTGATCTTCACAACAATTCTTTGAGGTAGGTACTACAGATATTATTGTGACCATTTTCCAAAAGAGGAAACTGAGGATCTTAGAAATGATTTTATGAAAACTTGTGTGTATTGGAAGGAAGGATTTGAACCCAGGACTCCCTAATAATAATAGTACCTATTTCCCAAGGTTGTTGTAAGGATAAAATGAGAAACTATTTATGAAATGTTGTGCAATATTTAAAACACTATATAAGGGGGTAGCTAGGTGGCACAGTGGATAGAGTGCCAGACCTGGAGTTGGAAGGACCTGGGTTCAAATATGGTATTAGATACTTCCTAGCTTGTGACCCTGGGCAAGTCACTTAACCCCAATTACCTAGCCTTTACTGCTTTTCTGACTTGGAGCTGATACTCCAAGTATCAATTCTAAGGCAGAAGGTAAGGTTTTTTTTTTTTTTTAAGAAAGGCTTACTAATCGTCTAACTACTTGGAGGTCCAGTACCCCCTAGTTATGCGAGAGAAATGGCTGTCACCATAAGGAATAGAGAAATAGTTAGAAGATGCTCTTTGGTGGAGGTTTGTATCCAGAGAGCAAAGCCATTTGCTAATTAACACTCAAGAGAAGCTAGGTGGTGCCATATTGGATATAGTTTCCACCCTGGAGTCAGGAAGACAATGCCTTGAGTTAAAATCTGACCTTGGATACTTGCTAGCTGGGTAACCCTGGGCAAGTAATCTATCCTTTTTGCCTCAGTTTTCTTATCTGTAAAATGAACTGGAGAAGGAAATGGCAAACCACTCCAGTATTTTTTTTTTGCCAAGAAAACTCCAAATGGAATCACAAAGAGTGGGACACAACTGAATAACAGCAATTAACATTCACTTCCCCCAGCACCCACAGGCAGATTGGCATCTCCAGAGCCACCCCAATATGGGAGATGGGTAGGCCTGCCAAAATCAAAACTGAAAAAATTAAAAACTAACCTCAATGCGATGTATTAATAGGGAGGAAACCAGATTTCTTAATAAACCATCTGCGGAGCAATCCCAGAGGTAGGAGACAATAAACAGCAGGGTGCAGGGAAAAGAAAACTTGGCTGTGCAGTCAGAAGGCATGAGTTCCAGCTCTGCCACTTCCTGGCTGTGTGATCTGAGGCTAGCTCTCTTCACCTCTCTGAACCTCAGTTTCCCCTTCTGCAACATGAGGACAAGCACCTAAATGAAAGGCCATTACCAAGGCTTGTTTGGACTGTAAGGGCTCGACTATCAGTGAGATGGGAGGGAGAGTCCAAAGTAAGAAGATTTATATTCATTCATTTGTTGTTGTTGTTGTTTAGTCAATTAATTTGACTCTTTGTGACCCCATTTGGGATTTTCTTGGCAAAGATGTTGGGGCGGTTTGCCATTTCTTTCACCAATTCATTTTACAGATGAGGAAACTGAAGCAAACAGGGTTCAAAGTGACTCGTGTAGGGTCATACAATTAGTAAGTGTTTGAGGCTGGATTCGAATTCAGGTTCTCCTGCCTCCAGGTTCCACACTGCACCACCATACTTCAATGCTATTTCAGAGAGGTTCCACAAATATATTTAATATATAAAAAGAATACTTTGTGATCCTCAAAGTGCCATAAAATGGGAGTTTCACTCTTGCTGGAACCTCAGGTGAATTCTAAACTCCCTTTCCCATCATGAAATGTGGCAGGAGCATCCCTAACGTGGTCCAGGACTTTGGGGCTGAGTAGGCTTTTGGGAGCTAACCTGGAAATCGGCTCAGGTTAGCCCGAGACCTCCTTTGGGCAAATATGGCCCCAGTTTCAAAGCAGCGACTTAGAAGCAGACGTTGGGGAGCTTGTCGGTCAGTCGGGAAAAGTTGGTCTCTCTAACCTGGCTGCCTGGTAAATGGGTAACCTGGCTCCTGAGCCCTCAGCGTACGTAGGTCTCTGAGCTCCTGGCCTGGGACCGACCATTTGCTCAAGGCGAGGCCAAGCCAAAAAGCGGGGAAGCACTCACTGCCTGTCCTCTTCCTCCAAAGCCCGGTGCTGTCTGTGCTCTGCTCCTTTCTCTCCGTTACGGAACCGGAGAGTTTAGAGCTGGAAGAGACCTCCCAGGACTTCTGGTCCAGCCTCTGCATCTCACACATTAGAAAATGGCCATCTGGGAAAGGCGGGAAGGGATGATTTGCCTAGGACCACCCGAGTACTCAGATGGCAGAATTAGGACTACAGCTCAGATCTTCTGACTCTTTCTTAGTCTAATACTCTTCCCAGAATTGTTGATGAGACAGATGGGACAAGAGAGATTCATTCAACAGGCACCTAGGTGACTCAGTGGGTAGAACCTAGAGTCAAAAGAGCCGAGTTCAAATCTAGTCTCTGACACCTTTTTTTTTTTAAAACCTTTTTCTTTTTTTAAAAAATATTTTTCCGTGTTTCCATGATTCATTTTCTTTCCCTCCCCTCTTCCCTTCCCCTTCACAGAGCCAAAAAGCAATTCCACTGGGTTATATGTATATTATCAATACCTATTTCCATATTATTCATTTTTTTTATTTAAAAAACTCTCACCTTCCGTCTTAGAATTAATACTGTGTCTTGGTTCTAAGGCAGAAGAGAGGTAAGGGCTAGACAATGGGGGTGAAGTGAATTGCCCAGGGTCACACAGCTAGGAAGTGTCTGAGGTCAGATTTGAACCCAGGACCTCCCATCTCTGGGCCTGGCTCTCAATCCACAGAGTCATATTGGGGAGTTGCCCCTGCATATCATTTATTTTTTTTTTTAAACTCTTGTACTTTCGGTGGTGTATTGTCTCATAGGTGGAAGAGTGGTAAGGGTGGGCAATGGGGGTCAAGTGACTTGCCCAGGGTCACACAGCTGGGAAGTGGCTGAGGCTGGGTTTGAACCTAGGACCTCCTGTCTCTAGGCCTGACTCTCACTCCACTGAGCTACCCAGCTGCCCCCCCCATTCATTTTTGTAGAAAGTAAGGGTTTAAAAAAAAGGGAGCTTCCTATAAAGTACAAGTTTGGCCATATCACCCTTCTATGCGAGAAATTCTGGTGGCTCCCTATCATCTCCAGTATCAAATGGAAAATTCCCTGTTTGGAATGAAAAAGCCTCATAACCTGACTCTCTCCTACACTCTCAGTCTTCTTGTACCTTAAGCGACACAAACTGTGTTGGAAAGACAGAGAGAGGACTTAGGTTTTGGCAGTTACTATAAGCGCTTCCTCTCTCTGGTCTCAGTTTTCTCGTCTGGAAAATGGGCGTGGGGGGGGGGAAGGAGAGAGGGAAGTATTAGAGGCCCCCTCTAAAACTAAGTTTTAAACAAGTCAAATCCACAAGCATTGATTCAGCTCCAACTAGTGTGTGCCAGTCATTATACTAAGGATCAAGGATATAAAGAAAAAGTATAAGACAGTCCCTGTTCTCAAGGACCTCACGGTCCAATGAGGGAGAGGCGACACGCAAACAACTTTGTACAAACGAGGTACATATAGGAGAAACTGAAGGGAAGACGTCAGGGCTAAGATGGATGGGGAAAGATTTCTTGTAGACGGCGGGAGTTTGGCTGACACTTGCTGGAAGCCAAGTAAGCAGGATTGCAGAGAAGAGGAGGGACGAGAACTCCAGGCATGGGGGACGGCCAGTGAAAATGCAGAAGTCTGGAGCTAGAGTGTCTTCTTGGATGAACATTAAGGAGACCAGCTTCTCTGGTCTGCAGAGCATGGGGGCAGGAGGTGAGTAAGGAAAGCACTCTCTTCCATATACAATAGGGGATGATTTTGGCTGGAATCAAGCACCCTTCGGTTCTGTGCTTTCCTTCCCATCCCACTCTCCCAACTGCTTGTCTAGAACAGTGATGGATGATTGGAGAAGGGGACCTAGAGGAAGGTAGGGAAAAGGAGAGGAAAAGAGAGAGGGAGGACGGGGGGAGGTAGGAGGACATATGGTGACGGCAGAGGAAGAACAGGAGGTGATTGGAGAAGATAGAACTATTTTGGTTGTTGTTGGATTGTTTTTGGTGCACTCTGACTCTTTGTGACCCCATTTTGGGGTCTTCTTGGCAAAGATACTAGAATAGTTGGCCATTTCCTTCTCCAGCTCATTTTACAGAAAAGGAAACTGAGGCCCAGGGTCACACAGCTATTAAATGTCTGGGGCCAGATTTGAACTCAGGAAGATGGGTTTTCCCAGCTCCAGGTCCAGTGCTCTATCCACTGTACCACCTAGCTGCTTAGGATAATGTGAAAGAATATGAAAGAATTGTGAATATAGGGTGTAATCTAAATTCTCAGCCACGCCTGAGGTATTTTACATGCCATTGTTTATGCAAAAGGAGACTCCTAATTGGTAGAGGAAATGCTAAGACTATGTTCTTGGCCTCCATGTGGGTAGGAATTTCTTCCAGATGTTCTTTGAGGTTGATATTCAGAAAGACAAATAATTACAGTGTTCCCGACTGGCTCCAGGTATAAGAGAGAGAGCTAATGTCCTCTATGTGGTGCAGTCCCTAAAGTGTTAGAATGACCGAGCCGAGAAGAGCCTGAGTTCAAATCCTGCCTCAAATATTAGCTATAAGAGCTGAGCAGATTAGTTAACCTTTGTTTCCCTTAGTTTCCCCTTCTATAAAATGGGAATAATACTAGCACCTTCCTCCCAGGTTGTTGCAAGGATAAAGAGAGACATTTCTAAGACACTTTCTCTGTTATGTAAGTGTTATGTAAGTGCTTGCTATTATTAGTTATTATTTAAGACGTTAGAAGCTGCAGACATATAGGAGAATCATGCAATTCTAAATCCAATTGGCTTTCAATCATCCCACCCCATGTCTGTGAGTCTGCTTCCTCATTTAGATGATGGGAATAACATCACCCCACAGCCAGTGAAGAAAGCTCTTTGTAAATCTTAAAATATTATAGAAATGTGAGTGATGATGGTGGTAATCATGATGACTTCTGCCTTTGTTCCTCCTAGCCAAGAGGAAGCCAGAGTGAAGCCAGTAGACGTTCAACAGGAATTTACTGGGAAAGGGGATGACTAAATATGTGCCGTGAGCCATAGATTCAAGATGAAAGCAAGTCATATGTGGGCAAAGTCTGGGCAACCAATGGACTAGATAGAAGAGAATGAATCAGAGCCCAGTAATGGTGGCTAAGCTGATAGGACATTATTAAAGTGATGCTGGCAAGAAGTAAAAGGAAATGTTGGAAGAGAGAACAAAGGAAAAAACAAGGCTGAGAATTAACTTCCACGGTCGCACAGTGCTTTCCTTGCAGTACCTCTGGGAAGGGTAAAGCGAGGAATATTGATGGTACTTGCAGATGGATAAACCAAAGCTCCAGGAAACTGCCATGCAGTGGTGGGACTCATCCCCAGGACTATAGATTTCAAGTCTAGTCTTTTCCATTATTTGATGGAATTTCACTAAGAAGATGATACCAGTAATGGGGATGGTCTATGTTGAGCCATTCTCTTTGGATCTCCCCATCTCTCCATTTCTCTGCCTTTTTTTTTTCTGTTTCCCTTCTTGCCTCTCTTTGTTTCTCCATCCATCCCTCCCTCTCCTCTTTGTCTTTCACTGTTTCCTTCTCTAGCCTTCTCCTTTTTCTCCCTCCTTTCTTTCTCCCTACCTCCTCATTCTCTTCCCTTCTCCTTCTTCAGATCTCCTTTCCCTCGAAGTCTAATCTCCGGGTCTTTCTCTGATTCCCTCTCTTCTACTTCTTCCTTGTGTCTCTCCATTTTCTCAGTCTCTGTCTCTTCCTCCTGTCCTTTTCAGTCTCTCTCCCAAGCTTACTTTTATTTGTCTCACTTTTTCTCCATCCTTCCTCTGTCTTTCTTCTCTCTCTTCCTGCCATCCTTCCTTCCCTCTCTCCCCAATACACTGTCACCTCTGCACAGTTCTTTTTGTGGCTAAGGGTACAAGTTTGTGAATGGGGACTAGGAAGCAATTCGTTTTGGTCTAAATCTCACAGGACCCTGTGGGGATCAAACCCTTGGCAGCACCACCCTCTAACTCAGGGCTCGGCAACCTTTTTGGCCGTGAGATCCATAAACGCCACATTTTTTTAAAATGTAATTTCATGAGAGCCGTACAGTGCTCACAGTACGCGCTCCTGTAACAGCGCCTGGAAAAAAAAGGACTTTATGGCTCCTGCAGAAAGAACCATATCTGGCCCTCAAAAGAGCCAGATATGGCTTGAGAGCCATACGTTGCCGACCCCTGATCTAACTGATTGGATTAACAGAATGACCATACATGGATACTCTACTAATTCAACCCAAGCTTCCTTCAGCTGCCAGGAGCCCCAAGTGGACTCTGTCACCTCCCACACCTGTAAGAAACAGCTTTTCTATCACCTTAAGTTCTCTCAGTGGGAGGCAACTACCAAGAAATTTTTAAAAAATAATAATTCAGGGGTAGCTAGGTGGATCAGGGTATTGGGAGCCAGGCCTAGAGATGGGAGGTCCTGAATGAAAATATGGATTTAGACATTTCCTAACTGTGTGACCTTCAGCAAGTCACTTAACCCCCATTGCCTAGCCCTTACCGCTCTTCTGCCTTAGAACCAATATAGAGTATTGATTTTTAAGACAGAAGGTAAGTGGCTTTTTTTAAATTAAAGAATGAAGCTCTTTTTGGGTCAACAAACCATCCTGATTAAAACCTACCCTGATCTGCACTCTTTGCTCAGAGCTTTCCTGACTGTGCATCTACTTGGGGTAGAGGGGTTGGGAAGAATGAAAGGGAATCAATATTTATGTAGCACCCACTCCATATCAGGCAAAGGGTGCTAAACACTTTATAAATATTGTTTCATTAGATCTTCACCTGGGAGGAAGGTGCTCTTATTCTCTTTTATATATGGGGAAACTGAGGCAGACAAATTAAATGACTTGCCCAGGTTCACACAGATAGTATCTGAAGTGGGATTTGAACTTGGTCTTTCTGATTCCAGGTCCGATATCCCATCCAACGTACCACCCAGCTGTTGAAGAACATTAATGAGGCTCTTGGTACTCCAGAGAGGTGGCACAGTGGATAGAGTACTGGCCACTGGAGTCAAGAAGACCTCACTTCAGATCCAACGGAATCGATTCTAATATAGAAGGTAAGGGTTTAAAAAATGATAATTCCTCTCATGAGTATAACCCTTTTATAAGGGTATCAAGCTCCTTTGAAACAATGTAATAACCTTTGGGAGAATTAAGCTTATTGTTTGTCTGTCTCAGTGATTCCCAAAGTGGGCGCCCCTGTAAGGGCGATAGTATGTGGCAGGGGGCGCTAAGTAATATTTTTTCGGGAAAGGGGAAGGTAGGCCAAAAAAGTTTGGGAACCACTGGTGTATCTGTCTGATTCTCCATCTGCCCATCTTCCATCAGTGTGATGAGGTAAAGGAGCACTGGATTTGCAATCAAGGAATGTGAGTTTGAGTCCTGACCATGCTACTTCCTACTTGTGTTACCTTGAGCCAATTAATTTGCCTCTCTCAGATGAAGTTTTCTTATCTGGTAATTGAGAGGGTTGGAGCAGGTAGGTGGTGAAATGGGTGGAGGGTCAGGCCTGGAGTCAAGAAGATTCATTTTCCTAAGTTCAAGTCTGGTCTCAGATGCTTCCTAACCAGGTGACCCTCAGCAAGTCATTTCATCCTGTATGCCTCAGTTTCCTCATCTGGAAAATGAACTGGAGTAGGAAACGACAAACCACTCCATTATCTTTGCCAAGAAAACCTAAAATGGGGCTAATGAAGAGTCAGACATGACTGGACAACAATTGAAGGGACTGGACTAGATAATTCAACAATTTAACAACTATTTATGTAGTCCCCATGATGTGGAAGGCACTCGTCCCTGGGATTACACAAACAAAACACAAAGGAATCCAAGCTCTCAGAGGATTTGAATTCTATTAGGGATTACTGCACGTGAACAGGTAGAGGTAGAACATGATAGCAGCTAGAGGTAACAGGAAGTGGGAAGTGGTACCTGTTGAACCTTGATGGATGCTAAGGATCCTAAGAGGCAGTTGGGTGGCAGTGGATAGAGTGCTGAGTGTGGAGTCAGGAAGGAGAGTTCAAATTCAGCCTCAGAGACTTAGTTGCTGTGTGACCCTGGGCAAGTCACTTCACCTCAGTTTCCTCAACTGTAATACAAGGATAATAACAGCACCTACCTTGCAGGTTGTTGTGAGAATCAAGTGAAATAACATTTGCAAACCACGCATATGCCTGGCACAAAGTAAATTCTAAGGACATGCTAGTTATGATGATGATGATGTGAGGAGGGAACATATTCCATGGGATACTGCTTATGCAAAGGGTAAGGAAGCAGGTATAGAATGCCAAGTCTAGGGAATAGTAAGTAGCCTTGTGTGATTGGGGTACACTGGAAGTCTGGAAAATCTTCTGGAGTCGGGAAAACTAGATTGGACTTTAAATGCCAAGCTCCTGAATTTATACTTTGTCCCAGTGGCAAAGGGAGCCATTGATGACTCTGGAGCAGGGAAGTAATCTGATCAGACCCAAACTTCAAGAAGACTCAGCAGCCACGTGGAGGATGGATGTATCCCTTTTGGCTCTAAATCCTATGACTCCTTGTTTCACTAGATAAGAATATGAATCAATTGATTGACAAGTATTTATTAAGCTCCTGCTATGTGCCAGGGGCAGCAAGGTGGTACAGCAGATAAGAGTATCAACCTGGAGTAAGGAAGACCTGACTCAGATACTTACTAGCTGGGTGACCCTGGGCAAATCATTTAACCCTGTTTGCCTCAGTTTTCTCATCTGTAAAATGAGCTAGAGAAGGAAATGGCCAACTACTCCAGTATCTTTGCTGTGTGACCCTGAGCAAATCACTTAACCCTATTTGCCTCTGTTTCCTCATCTGTAAAATGAACTGGAGAAAGAAATGGCCAACTACTCCAGTATCTTTGCCAAGAAAACCCCAAATGGGGTCATAAAGAGTCAGGCACAACTGAAATAACTGAATGGCAACATATGCCAGACCCTCACCATTCATGGGGCATAAATCAGGCTTGTCTTAAGCATTCCCATGGAGACTTTTCCACCTTGCTCATCAAGAGCCCAGGGTCATTTAGTATGGCTCAAATTCCCCCTCTTTTCTTTTCTATATTACTTTAAAGGAAATGGATTAGGGAGGGAATCCTCTATAAATTAAAATCTAGTCTCAGACACTTACTAGCTGTGTGAATCAAGTCAAATCAAGTCAAATTTAACCCCTATTTGACTCAGTCCTTCATCTGTAACATGGGGACACACTGGAGAAGGAAATGGCAGATTGCCCCACTATCTTTACCAAGAAATCCCCATGGACTTTGTAGGATAAGATTTAACAACAACAATGACTACAAGTCCTTTAACACACATAGTAGGCATTTAAAAATGCATGTTTATTTATTAGGAGTACTTCTTCAATTGATTAGACACCAACAAAGACCCATATTCTATAACCTTATCAGGTGGTTTGGTAGGGAATTGTCAGAGACTAGAATCTACCCCTTTAATTTGTACAAATCTCATTTTTATTTTATTTTCCAAATTTTATCTTCATTATTTATTTATTTATATTTGATATATTATTTTTAAATTTAATTTATTTTTATTTAATTTAATTTATTTTTATTATTTCATATTTGTTTATCAAACAAAACAAGCATTTCCATATACAAAGAAAAAGAAGATGGTACACAAATGAAATCACAAATCTCTCATATGTTTGATTTACTTTTCTTCATATCAACATAATAAATCCTATTTACAAGTGATCCCTCCCCTCCCCTCCCCACCTTCCTCATATCACAAAGAATATTGTCAGGTAGGTCAATGTGTCCATATAAATTAAGTCTTTTGTGTTTTACCATTCTGTTCACTTTTAGGAGTTTATTCTTCCAGCATTAGTTCTGTGGCTATATGTAATGTTCTCTGGTTCTACCTCTCTCGTTTCTCTGGTCATTATTTTGTATAGTTTTTTCCATTTCTTTTTAAATCAGTCTGTTCATCATTTCTTATGGTGTAATATATCCATCACAATCATATGCCACAATTCGTTCAGCCATTCCCCAATTGATGGGTACCCTCTCAATTTCCAACTCTTTGCCACCAACTTTTTGGAGGGGATGGTGGGCAGGATAGGATTTTTATGTTGCCCGACAAATCATCAAGGTAGGATGGTGTGTAATGGGAAAAGGATAAAGATAGGATAAGATTTAAGAGAAGTGCAAGGCTGTCCTTAAGGCACATACTAGGAATTCAAGGGAAAGAATTTGAGCAGGCAGAAGGCAGAGGAGAAACAGTTTGGAAGTGACAGCTGGTAGAGTAAGTGACTTCCTGGAGGAAGGGGCTCTTCCTGTCCGGAAGGGAGGAGGAAAGGCAGCTTGTCAGAGCTTAGCTACCTCAACCTGACTGTGGAGAAGGAGACACCCCTAAATCATCTTTGGAGGTACTCTGTTTGACTGGGAATATCTAGAAAAGGATCTGATCATACCTGCTGTGCTTTCCAGAAGGGTTTTATCTAAAAATCTTGTCAAATCAGCCTTGATGTTTTTACCTCAGGGGTCAGACCCCCTGGGGTTGACTTAGCCATTTGAGAGCAATTCTAAAGGAATTTGGAGACAGCTTTTGAACTAAATCAAACTAACTACTGAGGGTCATAGATAGGTAATTTAGTCAGCTTTTGGGGAACCCCTAGATAGAAATAGGGAGCTGGTAAGTTAGCCAGACAACCTGAAGGCTCCCTCTTGCGAGGGATGTAGAGGGTTATTGGGTGAAGATCTCTTAGAGTTAGGGATTCCTTATTTTGATCCTCAGTGTGTATCCCCTCTTATAATAAAAGAGATACTGATTATTATACATCAATTGTCTCCAAGGCATTTGTGCAACTGGCCCAGAGAGAGAAAGTAATTCTGCTTCACTCTGATTAACCGGAGGTTAGAATAAGCAGAGATCCCAGCTCAGTATTCAGGGGTATCCCTAAGTGGATCAACCACTATCTCACTCTGAGTCTCTCCCCCTTTAACTCTTTTTTTCAGGTGTGATACAAAGAGAGCTACTATCAATACTTTGGAACATATGGGTCCTTTTCCTCTTTCCCTGATCTCTTTGGGAAACAGACCCAACAATAGTATACAAAGTTTTATAACTCTCTGGGTGTAATTCCAAATTGCTTTCCCAAATGGCTGGATAAGTTCACAGTTCTACCAACAGCATACCAGCGTCCCCATTTTTCTTTTCTTTTTTTTTTTAAACCCTTACTTTCTGCCTTGGAATCAATACTATGCAGAAGAGCAGTAAGGATTAGGCAATGGGAATTAAGTGACTTACCCAGGATTATATAACTAGGAAGTGTCTGAGGTTGGATTTGAACCTAGGATCTCCCATATCTAGACCTAGTTCTCAATCCACTGAGTTACCCAGCTGCCCCCAGTGTCCTCCTTTTTTGACATACCCTCTAACATTTGTCACTCTGCCTTTTTGTCATTTTAACTAGTATGGTGAGTATGAGATGATATCTTAGCGTTGTTTTGATTTTCAATCAGTAGTGATTTAGAGCATTTTTTGATACCTATACATGGCTTTGATTTCTTTATCTAGAAATTGTCTGCAAATCTCATTTTTAAAAAAGAGGGTATCAGCTAAGAATTTGAGTCAGCCAACTTTTTTGGATATGTTTCCATTAGGGATTATCCATCTTGAGGGACAAATATTGAATGGTGGAATTTCAGGCATGGTGGCAGATCTTTGGAGAACTTTTTTGGAGGGCATGGTAGGCAGGATAGGGCTTTTATGCTGCCCAATGAATCATCAAGGTAGGATTGCATGATGTGAGGAGCACTGGATGAGGAGTCAGGAGACATGTCTTTGAGTTACATTTCTACCACTAATTAACTACATGACCTCAGATGAATCACTTCTTTCTGGACTTTTTTCTTCCTATCTATAAAATTTAGAAGTTGGCTAGAGAATCTCTAAGGTCTCTTCTTGTTCCAATATTCATTATTTCAAGATCCCTTCCATTTATAACAATTTAGTCTTTTGCTTCTGGCATTTTCTCTTTTCAAGTCCCTTTCTATCTTTTATATTCTACTCACTAGAGTCAATCAACAATCATTTATTAAGCATTTGCTATGTGCCAGATAGGGCAGTTAGGTAGTGCAGTTGATAGAGTGCCAACTGGAGTCAGGAAGTCCTCTTCCTGAGTTCAAATCCAGCCACAGACATTTACTGAGATGTGTGAACTTAGACAAGTCATTCAACTTCTGCTGCCTCAGTTTCCTCATCTATAAAATGGGGACAGACAGCACCTACTTCCTAGGGTTGTTGTGAAAGTCAGATGAGATCATACTTATAAAGGGCTTAGCATAGTGCCAGATACATAGAAAGCAACAAATAAATGCTTCTTCCCTTTCCTTCCCCCCCCCACTCTATGTTGCCAGATGTGCCATTGATCCTTTTAAGCACTGGTTTATCCCCATAGTTAAAATTGATGGTATTTAAGGCTTGTGTATTTGCTAATCTTGATGTAAGAAATAATTGGGAACATACATGTTTGGTGTTGGCCTCTATAAAAGCCCAGGGTGTAATAATAGTAGTAGTAGTAGTAGTAGTAGTAAGTAGTAGTAGTAGTAGTAGTAGTAGTAGTAGTAGTAGTAGTAGTAGTAGTAGTAGTAGTAGTAATGATAACTGACATTTTCATAGTGTTTCAAGGTTTACACAGGATATTTCTCACAATAACCCTGCTAAGTCTTCAGATGAGGAGACTGAGGCTCAGAGATTTGCCCACAATCACCGAGCTAGAAAGTATATGCTAGCAAGGTCACAGGATGGCCAAATCTCTTGATTCTGAGTCAGAGGGGGAGAAGAATATTCAGAAAAATGTGATCACGCAGCATAAATTCTATTTACTCTGTGGACATAGTATTAACTAGGCATGTTTCCAGGTGTGTCCAGATTGTTGTGTTGAAATTCATGCCGCCTCACTGTTCCTAAGGAAATCTTCAGCTTTTTAAGTGTTCTTCGATCTTGGGTCCAGTTACCATGGAGGGTTACTCCCCACTGACTCCCTACGCCCCACTGCAGGACTGCAAAACTTCACGTTTCTCTTACTGGTGACATATCAGGTCTCTGTGGAGACTCCCCTTGACACAAGAAGGAAGCGGATCAGTTGGGTAAAGTCTCCCTTGAAGGGCTGGGGTAGGGGTGGGGGTCTGACTCTGACTCACCCTTTGATTCTGGGTCTGGTCTCCCCACCTGCGAAATGGGGACAATAAAATCCTTTTCTCAGAGCAGTCTCCCTGACAACTCCCCAATGGATGAGGCTGTTGAGAAGATTAATTAGTGCTGTAAACTCCTTTGGGTTTACATACAAGGTATCAACCATATAAAGGGTGGTTGATAGTTATGATTTATAGGACTGAAGATTTGCTTTGGAAAACAAGTCTTTCATGAAATCTAGATTTCCAGTTTCATTTCTAAGCTTAGGAAGTATCTCATTACACAGTGAAAATATGCCTTGGATTTATACTCACAGGACCTGGAATTGATATCCAACTTCATTACTGACTACTTATGTGACCTTGAGAAAGTCCTTTTCCCTTTCTGGATCTCAGTTTCTTCACTTGTAAAATGAGGGAGTTGGACTAGATTATTTGTGAATTCCCTTATATGGCTCAAAATCTATGATTCTTCCTGATGGCTAAATCCTGTGACCTAGTTTGAGAGTGAGCCAGTGAAAGGTAAAGAGTATTTAAAGAGTAAAGAATACTCATGCTGCTCAACTTATTTTTAAAAATTGAGGAATAAACCACTATCAAAATCTTTTTTATGAGACAAATATAAGTCAATAGATAAATAAGAAAAAAGTTAAACCAGGGAATGATAAGGGAAATAGAACTTTAGAGCAATACCATCAAAGAATTTTGACACAAATATATATGCAAATATATATATATATATGTTTTCCCTTCCCTCTCCTCTTCCTTGTTCTTCCTCTTCTTCTTCCTCCTCCTTTTCCTCCTCCTCCTCCTTCTTCTTCCTTTTCTTCTTCCTTCTTTATAAAAAGCCCTTACATCTCTCTTAGAATCAACATTAAGTATTGGTTCTAAGGCAGAAGAGTGGTAAGGGCTAAACAACTGGAGTTAAGTGACTTATTCAGGGCCATGCAACTAAGACGTGTCTATCTAGCTTCCTCTTCTTTTTTTTTTTATTAAAGATCTTATATTTTATTGACCCCCCCCCATCACACATGGAAGCGATTTTTTACGTTTGTTTTCTGAAATTTTGAGATCCAAATTATATCCTTCCCTCTCTCCCCTTTCTGAGATGACAAAGAATACTATATAGGTTATACATGTGCTGTCATGCAATACATATTTTCATATTTGTCAGGTTATGAAAGAAGACATATATTACACATCCACGGGAAAAATAAAGTGAAGAATGCTGTGTTTCAATCTACATTCAGACTCCAAACGTTCCTTTTATGGCGGTGGAGAGCCTTTTTCATCATGAGTCCCTTAAGTTGTCCTGGATCCTTGACTTGCTGATAATAGTTAAGTCATTCACAGCAGATCCTCCTATAATATTGTTGTTACTGTGACAATGTTCTCCTGGTTCTGATGCAGTTGTTTTCTTTTTCTAAATCCTTACCTTCTGTCTTAGAATCAATATTGTGTATTGGTTCCAAGGCAGAAGAGTGGTTAGGGCTAGGCAATGAGGGTTAAGTGACTTGCCCAGGGTCATACAGCTGGGAAGTGTCTGAGGCCGGATTTGAACTTAGGACCTCCCATCTCTAGGCCTGACTCTCAATCCACTGAGCTACCCAGCTTCCCCCCTCCCCCATTAATTCTTAGTTCACGGAATGAGATAACTGACAGGAGCTATCATTGGCCTCTGATCAAAGAGAAAGAATTGAGAAACTGTGAAGGGGAGTCAGGGAAATATGGTTGGGATAAACCCTGAGGGAAAAACCTGAAGTTGGAGTTCAGGCTCAGGGTAATGGGGCTTCTGTTAGAGGAAGGCAATGGGGAGTAGGGGAAAGAAGATTGATCTAAAGCAATGGTTCCCAAACTTTTTTGACCTACCACCCCTTTTCCAGAAAAAAATATTACTTAGCCCCCTGGAAATTAATTTTTAAAAATTTAGTAGCAATTAATAGGAAAGATAAATGCACCTGTGGCCATCACTGCTCTCCTGGATCGCTGCAGCACCTACCAGGGGGCGGTGGCGCCCACTTTGGGAATCACTGATCTAGAGGCAGCTAGGTGGCTCAGTAGATTGAGAACCAGGCCTAGAGACAGGAAGACTTGTATTCAAATTTGGCCTCAGGCATTTCCTAGCTTTGTGACCCTGGGCAAGTCACTTAACCTCCATTGCCCAGCCTTTACCACTCTTCTGTCTTAGAACTGATTCTTAGAATTAATTATAAGATGGAACGTAAGGGCTGGTTTTTTGTTTTGTTTTGTTTTGTTTTAAGGAGGACTGGTCTAGGCATCATTTCAATTAATTCTACCCCTAACTCACTGGTTCATCATGGCTAAGTCTCTTCTTACCTGTCAATATCTTGTCCATGCATAGTTTGTTTGCACATTGTCTCCCCCTTTAGACTGCAAGTTCCTTGAGGGCAGGGTTTGTGCTTTTGTATCTCTTTGTATCCCCAGCACTTAGCACAGTGCTTTGTACATAGTAGGTGCTTAATAAATGCTTGTTGACTTGGCCAGTGAAGTAAATCTCTAAGATCACTTTCAGCTCTAACACTGTGTCAACCATAGTAAATTGTGAGAAGAGAGTGTCTTGGAGAATGTTAGGTATGAAGAATTCATCTGATGAAGAGGATAGAGTACTGGACTTAGAGCCTAGAAGACTGGTTGTTGTTCAGTTGTTTTCAGTCATGTCTGACACTCTGTGGCCCCTTTTGGGGTTTTCTTGGTAGAGATACTGGAATGGTTGGCCATTTCCTTCTCCAGCTTGTTTTGTAGACAAAGAAACTGAGGCAAACTAAACTAAGTGTCTTGTCCCAGCATCACACAGCTAGTAAGTGTCTGTAGCTGGATTTGAACTCATGAAGATGATTTAAAAGATTTGGATTTGAATACGAAGATAGCTGGCATTGGTATAGTTTTGAAGGTTTGTAGAACAAACTATCTGTTTTGTTCCTCACAACAATCCTGGGATGGAGGATATTATAATCACCTCGATTTTACAGATGAGAAAACTAAGGCACAGAAAGTTTGAATGGCTTATCCAAGATCATAGAACTGGTATCTGAGGCAGCACTCTATGCACTCTACCACCCCATTTGTAGGATCACAGATTTAGAGCCTGAAAGGGACCTTTCAATGAATGAATGAATGAATGAATGAATGAATGAATGAATGAATAAAAAAAACACATATTAAGTGCTAAGTGACAAACACTGGGGTGATGTACGAGCAAAGAGAACAGTCTTTGATCTCCAGAAGCTTCCTTTCTGATAGAAGACAAAGTATGAGGAGGAGCAGATGTTGGAAAAGGGGATGGAGACAAGGTTTGGAAATAACTGAGAAGAAGCTGGTGGGCTGTTGGGTTCCTAGTGAGATAAGGAACAGTTCAGAGCCTGTGGGCAGAATCAGAGGAGCCCTGGGAAATTGAAAAGGAAGAGGAGGAAGCTAGAGTGTAGACAGTCCAGTTTGGAAATACTCTTAGAGATCACCAATGTTCCCTTATTTTACCAGTGAAGGAACTGAATGCATTAAGACTCAGTTGTTGTACCTGAGAATTGGTCCAGCTGTTCTGGAAAACTCTTTGCAAGTGTTCAAGAAAAGTGACTCAACTTTTCATACCCCTTTGCCTAGGAGGTCTCACTACTAGGCATATGCCCTGCCCCCACCAAGTAAAATGATAGGCAGTCTGCTGTTTAAAGGAATATTCATATAAGTATATTTTTTGTGTAGTCAGAAAGAGCTAGAAACAAAGTGGTTACCCACCGTTTGGGGAACGGCTGAATAAACTGGGGAATCTGAACATTACTGTGCAGTAAGGAATGAGGAATGGAGACTGGGACAGTGGAAAGAGATCTTGGGATCAGTCTATTCCTGCCATGTACTATGTCTGGGAGTAGATGGAGTAACTGGGGTGTTTGGTCATTTGATGGAACATTGACATGAATGTTGAATTCTCAAAATAAGGGAAGGAAATAGAGGAATGAAGATGGGAGAAAGACTATGAATTTAGGAATTACTGAGAAAGAGAACTAGTTATTCTCAGGGGTTAGGAGACAATAGTTACAAATGGATTGAGTGCTGGGAAAACTCATCTTCCTGAGTTCAAATCTTACCTCAGACATTTGTTAGCTGTATGATCCTGGGCAAGTCACTCAACCCTGTTTGCCTCAGTTTCCTCATCTGTCAAATGATCTTGAGAAGGAAATGCCAAACTACTTCAGTATCTCTGCCAAGAAAACCCTGAATGGGGTCATGAAAAGTTGGACACAACTGAACAGCCACAAAAGCTACCAGAATCTGGGGTGAGTGATAAATTTGAAATGTACCTTAAAAGAAAAGAGATTGCAGAGTGCTGGTGGTAGAGGGAGAAGTAGGGAGGAAGAGGATACCCCTCTCTCAATTATGAACATTGAGTTAGGGGGTGTGTGTGAAAGGGTTCAGAAGTCTGACTAGGTAAGTAGTGTCATCCCAAGGGTACCAGGTCTCAGTAAGAGCCAGAAGATGGAAGGAGTAAGAAAGAAAAGGGTTTAAGAAGGAAGCAAGCTTGTAAATTATAGAACAGGGGGCATAAAGGGCACAGAGAGAAGAGATAGGGCAGGTCTGGAAAGGGTCTTGGGGAAGGCATGTTTGAGGGAGGTGAGGATGAGGAAGCAGTCAGCTGCAGCTGCGGAGGGGCTCTGCTCCTCTTCATCTGATGGTTTAGAATCGTTGAGATGGGGAGGGCAGAAAAGGGTCTTCTTGTTGTTGTTTAGTCATTTTCAATTGCGTCCATCTCTTTGTGACCCCATTTGGGGTCTTCTTGGCAAAGATACTGGAGTGGTTTTCCATTTCCTTCTCCAATTCATTTTCCAGATGAGGAAACTGAGGCAAACAGGATTAAGTGACTTGTCTAGAGTCACACAGCTAGTAAGTTTCTGAGGCCAGATTCGAACTCAGAAAAATGAGCCTTTCTTTCTTTCTTTCTTTCTTTCTTTCTTTCTTTCTTTCTTTCTTTCTTTCTTTCTTTTTTTCTTTCTTTCTTTCTTTCACTCTTACCTTCCGTCTTGGAGTCAATACTGTGTATTGGCTCCTAGGTGGAAGAGTGGTAAGGGTGGGCAATGGGGGTCAAGTGACTTGCCCAGGGTCACACAGCTGGGAAGTGTCAGATTTGAACCTAGGACCTCCCGTCTCTAGGGCTGATTCTCAATCCACTGAGCTACCCAGCTGCCCCCCAAAATGAGTCTTTCTGACTCCAGATCTGGCACTCTATCCCAGGGGGGAATGAATCCAGGCATAATTGAATGCTGATGGTTTGTGATGGCACAGTCTCCATTGGCTTGACGTGTTCTATTGAAGTAAATTAGGACAAACCTGGGAGCTATGTACTCCTGGCATTTTGGTCCATTCGGGAAACCTTGAGAGGGAAGGAAGCAGGAGGTAATTTATCTTAGTCCAGAAACCTCCCCAATAAACCCTGCCTCTAGCATGGCCTAGTCAGGGCTTGCCCTTTGGCTAGTCTGAAAGCCTTGGGAGGAAGTAAGAGGTGGTTTGACCTGGTTCAGAAGAAATCACTTTATTATTACTATGAAATCCTATACCACTTTAGCCAGAGGTCCCCAGAGGACAGATGATAAAAGTTTTAAATCTGTATCATAAGTAAGTTTCCTATCAAGCCAGTTTTTACATGATGCTACTATTGAATTCATACAATATAATCCCAGAGAAAATGAGAAGAGGGAGAAAGAGTAGCTTGGTGGAAGTAATTCTGCTTTGTGTCATCAAAGACCCCAGAGAGTCCTGGGACATTATTAGGTCATTAGTCTGGCTGTTACTGAATCCATTCATATTCATTTGACAGCTATTTTCTTTCTTAAACGGCCTGAACTCTGTTGAAAACAGAATGTCAGATCTGGGTCTTAGATTATGAAATCAAATGCTATAAAGAACACTAGAGCTTAAGCAACTTTAAAAAATACCAACAAAAACCAGACGTGGGAGAGCACACCCATCTGTAATCCTAGGTACTAGGTAGGCTGAGGCTAGAGGATTGCCTTGGCTCAGGAGTTCTGATCTGCAATGAGCTAACCTGACCAGAGATCTACATTAAATTCAGGTTTTATATAGTGAATCCCTGAGTTAGAGAGAGAGAGAAACAGACAGACAGATAGACAGACAGACAGACACAGAGAGAGAGAGAGAGAGACAGAGACAGAGACAGAGACAGAGAGACAGACACAGACACAGGGAGAGACAGACAAAGACAGGTAGGGAGAGAGAGAGATAGACAGACAGAAACAGTCAGAGACAGAGACAGAGACAGAGACAGAGACAGAGACAGAGACAGAGACAGAGATAAGAGTGGATGTGTTTGAGTAGCTTCTGTAGGGGAAGCTAGTCAAGGAAAAGAGCAGACAGGACAGCTAGTTGGAGCAGTGGATAGAGTGTCAGAACTGGAGTTAGGAAAACTCATCTTCCTGAGTTCAAATCTGGTCTGAGACACTTATTAGCTGTGTGACCCTGGGCAAGTCACTTAATACTATTTTCCTCTGTTTCCACATCTGGAAAATAGGCTAGAGAAAGAAATGGCAAACCAGGCACAGTGCTAGCACTTTACAAATATTATCTCATTTGACCCTCACAGCCCTGTGAGGTAGGTCAAAAGGCAAAGGAGGGACAGAGAAGTGATTTTATCTTATTAATTTTATTTTTTGTTTTATCTTATTTTATTTATTATTTTATCTTATTAATATACTAGAGAATAGTATATATGAATATACTATAGAACAACTAGAAAAAAGAGCAATTAGAAAAGGAGTTTGGGGAACAGATCACAAGCGT
This sequence comes from Gracilinanus agilis, assembly GCF_016433145.1. Taxonomy (NCBI): domain Eukaryota; kingdom Metazoa; phylum Chordata; class Mammalia; order Didelphimorphia; family Didelphidae; genus Gracilinanus; species Gracilinanus agilis. Next base: position 55,944,054 of record NC_058132.1, read on the forward strand.
AGTCCAGAAGCAGGATGTATTAAGCAACACAAGATCTAACAACTTCTTGGCTTGCTGAAGTGATAAAATTTCATGCTTCTGGTGGTAAAGGAACCACCAAAGGGAAGGATCTATTCTAGGTCTGATTCTCATTAAACAAGGAAATGATTGCTGTGGTAAATAATGATGAAAGTCTCAGGGAGAAGTGACCATTTCTGTTTTGGAATGGAATGTCTATATTATAAAATTTATCGATGGAACCTCGTAAAATTATATGAACAATTGTCTTATGTTTCAATGCTCTGTGTAAATTTATTCATGTTTGGCTTAATAGCATCCATGACCTCGAATTCTGAATATATTTTAGAATAAAACTTCATTTTACCAAAAAAAAAAAAAGTGACTATTTCATCCTGGAGTTTGTCAGGCTGTCCATCAACTAGTATTATAGTGATAGAGAAAGAAAGGTGATGTTGGCATCGTCCGAGATGTGCCCTAGATTTAGGGATAGCAGATTTCAAAAAGTTAAGAGGAAAGATAAGCAGGATCCTCTGGAGATGTTTCAGAGAAAATTCTGAAGTCGTAAAGGGACACAGTTTCAATAAGGAAGAAAAAGAGAATTTGTTTCAACAGTCTGACCTTCAGTCTCACATTCCCACTGTCTATTGGACATCTTGAATTAGATGTCCTTCAGCTGCAGCAAACTCAATGTGTCCAAAACAGAACCCATTATCTTTCCCCCAAGTCTCCTTCTTTCTTAATTTCCTTATTATTCTTGAAGGCACCTCAATTCTTCCTGTCATCCAGGCTCAAAGCCTAGGTGTCATTCTTGACTACCCACTGTCTCTCACCCCTACCTTCTATTCAACATGTGGCCACTATTTTACCTTTGTAACATCATCATCATCCTCTCTCTCTCTCTCTCTCTCTCTCTCTCTCTCTCTCTCTCTCTCTCTCTCTCTCAATTTTTACCTTCAGTTCCAAGGCAGAAGAGCAATAAGGGCTAAGCAATTGGGATTAAGTGACTTGTCCAAGATCACACAGCTAGACATAATCTGAGGTCAGGTTTGAACCCAAGACTGCCTGGCTCTCTATCCACTGAGCCACCCAGCTGTACCATATCTTGAATATGCTCCCTTCACTCCTCCTTCACTGACACCAACCTAATGCAGGACCTTCCTCTTACGCTTGGTCTATTGCCATAGCTTGCTGGTGGCTATGTCTGCCTTAAATCTCTGCTCATTCTTTGTCCTCCACTCAATTGTTGAAATGATCTTTGTAAAGCACAGGTCTTACTTACTTGTCACTCCCCTCTACTCAATAAGCTTTAGTGATTTTCTCTCACTTATTGGATCAAATATAAAATCCTATTTTTTTAAAAAAAAAACTGTTTACCTTCTGTCTTAGAATGGAGACTATGTATTGGTTCCAAGGTTGAAGATTAGTAAAGGCTAGGCAATGGGAGTAAAATGACTTGCCCAGGGTCACACAGCTAAGAAGTGTTTGAGGCCAAATTTCAATCCCAAACCTCCCTTCTATAGGCATTATTATCCATTCTAAGGCAGAAGAGTGGTATGGGTAAGGCAATGGGATTTAAGTGACTTGCCCACAGTCACATAACTAGAAAGTGTCTGAGACCAGATTTGATCCTGTCTCTGGGCCTGGCTCTCAGTCCACTGATCTACCTAGCTTCTCCCCTTTGCTTGGTTTTTAAAGCTTTTCATAACTTCATCCCCTCTCCCCATTACATTTCTAGTTTTCTTAAACCTTATATTCTCCTCTCTTCTTTACCCACCACATGTTCTTCCAGCTAGTCTCCTTGCTATTCTTCCCACAGGAAACCACACATCACCAGTTCTAGACATTTTTTTCCCCTGGCTATCGCCCATGCTTGGAATGCTTTCCCTCCTCCTCTCTCCTCCTGGCTTCCCTGGTTTCCCCCCAGCCTTCTATGGAAGCGTTTCCCAATCCCTCTTAATTCTAGTGCTTCCTTTAGTTGGTTATCTCCAATTTGTTCTGTATATTGTTTGTACATAGCTGTCTGCATGGTGTGTCCTGGGTAAAAAAAAAAAAAAAATTTCCTTGACAGATATAAGAGCAGGGAGGCATGGAGAGAAAGCCATTGTTCTGAGAAAGATCTTCAGGGTCTTAGTGGGCCACAAACTCAATATGAGCAGCTTAAAAAGGAAATGAGATCTGGGGTTGCATTAACAGGGGTATAGTTTCTAAGGGTGGGGGTGGGTCATAGTCCCAATGTTCTCTGCCCTCACCAGGCATCATTAGGAGGATCGTATTCATTTAGGGGCACCCAGTTTAAGAAGGATAAGATGAAGACTGTCTAGAGAAAGGCAGCCATGTCACATGCCACATCTGAATTAGTTGAAAAATTTAGACATGGAGAAGAGAAGACTCAGAAAGTCTGCAAGTATCTCCATCACATGGAGGAAGGATTAGATTTGTTCTATTTGGCCTCAAAGGGTAGAACCAGAAGCAATGGGGGGAACACAGAGAAGCTAACTTGCTGACAGGAAAAAAGAAAAACTTCTTTTTAAAAAAATTAATTTAATTTAATTTAATTTTTATTTAATTTTATATTTTTAATTTTTTTAATAGAACATTTTTTCCATGGTTACATGATTCATGAAAAGAAAAACTTCTTAACAAGGAGAATTGTCCTGAAGGAGAAAAGGCTCATGACCTCGAGAGGTAACGAGGTCCCCAGTCTTCGAAGTCTTCGAACACAGTTTGGACAATCACTTGTTGGGTAGGTAATAGCAGCGATTCCTTTCACATGTGGATTGGATTAGACAGCCATAAAAGCCTTCTCCTATTTTCAGATTCTATCATTCTGTGAAATATATTTAAAATCCTTCATAACACGGCTCTGTTCTACCTTTCTAGGTCTATTACACATGGCAGCCCCTTCATTCATTGACCTTATGGTAGAGTAAAAATGACCTTCTTGTTGTTCCTCACATACAACATTTCATTTCCCATCACTGCATAGTTTACCCTCTCTTTAACCCCTCCCTGCTTTAGCTGGGAATTCACCGCTTTCTCCTTTCCACTTCATAAACTGTCTTTTGTTGCTATTGTTTAGTCATTTTTCAGCTGTATGTGATTCTTTGTGACCCTTTTGGGGGTTTTCTTGGTAAAAATAATAGGCCATTTCCTTCTCTAGTTCCAGGAAAAATATTGATGAGGAAATGGAGGCAAACAGGATTAAATGACTTGCCCAGTGTCACAGAATTAATAAATGTTTGGAGAGAGGCTTGAACTCGGTTCTTCATGACTCTAGGTCCAGTGTTCTATCCACTGTGCCATCTAGTTGTCCCTCATAAATCTTCTAGTTTCTTTTAAATCTAACTCCAAATGCTACTCCCTGAGTGAGACCTTTCTTTCTTTTAAAAAAAAAATATTTATTTTTGACATTCATTTAAAAAAATGAGTTTCTAAATCTCTCCCTTTCTTTAGTCCCTCTCTCACTCATTGAGAAGGCAAGCAATAGATCAACTATACATGTGAAATCATGCAATTATTAGCCATATTGCAAAAAAGAAGTGCAAGAAAAATGAAGCAAAAGGATTATACTTCAATTTGCACTCATAAGTTCATAAGTTCTCTCTCTGGAGATGGATAACATTTTTCGTCCTGCATCCTTTTAGAATTGTCTTAGATTGTTGTATTGATCAGAGTAGGTAAGGCTTCCACAGTTGATTATTGTTACAATATTGTTGTGTCTGTGTGCAGTGTCCTCCTGGTTCTGCTCACTTCACTTTGCATCAGTTTATATGTCTTTGCGGGTTTTTCTGAAAGCATCCCTCTAGGCCCTTCTCATAACACAGTAGTATTGTATCACAATCATCTACCATGATTCGTTCAGCCATTCCCCACTTGATGGACATTCCCTCAACTTCCAATTCTTTGCCACCACGAAAAGGGCTGCTATAAACGTTTCTTGTATTTATAGATTCTGTTCCTTTTCCTTTGATCTCTTTGGGGTATAGACCCAATAGTGTTATTGTTAAGTGAAAGGATATGCACAGAACACAGAATGAGAGACCTAGGAGAGGCCTTAGAACACAAAATGCCAGGGCTGGGAGGTCCATTCGAACACAGAATGTCTGAACTGGAAGGGGACTTTGAGATAAGGCAGTCCAACTCCTTTATTTTATAGATGAAGAAACTAAAACAGAGAGATAGATGTCTATCTCAAGGTCACCCGGCTGATTAACAACAGACCCCCAGTCTGCTGACACTCACATCAGTGTCCTTTCCATGGCAACAGGAACAAAATCGAACAATCTGTGTTTGCCCATCCTATCTCCCTTTGATTATAAGCTATTTCAAGGACAGGATTTGGGTCCAGAACATATGGTACCAATTGCTTTTCTCTAATCTTTTTTAGTTTGTATTTGAAACAATCTAGCTTGCTACATCAGTTAGGACCTGCCCACATTCACAATGCCATAGTGATACCCAATCTGATAACTGAGCTTGATTGGCCTGAAGAAATACCGCACTTAAAAAGTCTATAAAATGATTTCTCACAAGCCAAATTTCCTTCGTGGTCTTAGTTCGTGCTGATTGGACAGGTGCCCTACAATGCCCATAACCTGTTATATCTCCTGGATAAATATCAAAAATGACGTAGACTCACACAGGTCAAAGCCAAGGTCAGTCACAAAAGTCTGACTTGACAAATCGGCTGCCAACTCATATGTTGGTTGGAGCATGTCTGGGGTCAAGTCTTGGAGGTCTCTTTCTTCACCTGAAAAGGAAGAGTCTGTGTCTTCGCTCCAGTACTTGCATCTATGTTTCCCCAGCTCCATCTTCGCATATTAATTTGTTGGCTAATTAAAAAAAAAAAAGTTCCTCTTAGCTGAAAGTATTCTGAAACTACTTGCCAAAACCCTGAGAAAGTTCATGCAATGTTGGAGCTTAGAAGGGACCTTAGAACCCCAACTATCAGAGCTGGGAGGCACCTTATAATAAAGGATGCCAGAATTGGAAGAGACTTTAAGAATATGGAATATCGAAGTTAGGAGAGCCTTTAGAACATGGCATATCTGACCTGGGAGGACCCTTAGAACAACCAGTGTCAGAGCTGTGAGGGCTTTAGAACATAGAGCATCAGTGCTTGAAAGAGACCTTGGGGCAGAGAATGTTAGAATTATAAGGGACCTTAGAATAGAGAATGTCAGAGTTGAAAGGAGCCTTAGAACACAAAATGTCCAAAGTGGGAAGATCCTTCAATTGAATTTCCTAGTCTACTTCTCTGATTTTCTCCATGAGGAATAGGACCAGAGAAGAAGTCATTCTCTTTTCAAGCTAAAAAACAACAAACCCTCTCCCCACCCAAAAAACAAAAACAAAGAAAAAACTCAACTATTAGGTTATCTCTAGCTTCTGTTGTTCAGTTCCAATGTCCCTTGTCTTAAGGTCACAGCATAGAATTGAACAGACATTGAAGATGCTAAGGTCATCCACTGCATCCCGAACCATCATATTGACTTTTGTCTTGTCACTGGATTTGGATGATTCTGGGAGAAAGAGTAAGTCTGACGACTTTGTGCAACTCTGACTCACTTAAATCCAATTCATGTACAAGTCAAGATATTACCCCATGATGCCATTGGTCCTCTTCGAAAATGAAGGACAAACAAGTGTCAGGTGAAATCTGAACTTGGGATTTTCTTGAATTCCCATAGAGCCCCCTTCTCTCTACATCGTGACCTTTGGGCTTTGCCATCAAAAGCCACATCTTAAATATCATCTTTCTTCTACCTTCTGGACAACAGGAAAGCACATGATTAGTAGTTCAGGTTGCCTGGATCACGTGCTAAATATGGAACAGTGAAGTGTAACTGGAAAAAAGAAAGTAAGAGCCCAATCCCAGAAGATCCTGAATGCCAGGCTAAGAAGTGGAACTTTATACGATGTATCATGACCTTCTTCAGGAAAACCATCTCCACCTCTTTCTGATGAGCTGGCTATGGCATGCTCTTTAGTACCAGATATTGTCATTGCAATATAATGCAGACTACCTAGAAAGAAAGAAAAAGTCAGTGAGGAAATTGGAAAACCAATCAGTGGAAAGCCTGGCATGAAGACATGATAGAGGATTTTAATGTTGAATCTCAGAACAACTAATACTTTCTTAGTTCATCTTAATTATAATTTCATTGTTCAAAAAGTGGAGCAAATGAAGAAAGGGAATTCTATTCTGGATCTGATTCTGACCAGCTGGGAAGGATTGGTTATCTTGTCAAAGCGGATGGGAATCTTGGGGGAAAAGATGCCCTATTCTGCCTTAGAATGTGTTATAGAGAAGGTAAGGAAAGCTGGGTCTATCTTTGGGGAGATTTTAGAGGGCTGAGACAAAGGATAAGTAGGATCCCATGGACTAAAACTCTGCAGTAGAAGTCAGCTCAGGAAGCATGCAGTACTTTGAATAATGAGCTCCTGAAGACAAAAAGAAACAGCTCTGATAAGAAGGAAAAAGAGAGTTATAAAATGAGACCTCATGGGGGCAGCTGGGTAGCTCAGTGGATTGAGAGTCAGGCCTAGAGACTGGAGGTCCTAGGTTCAAATCCAGACTCAGACACTTCCTAGCTGGGCAAGTCACTTGACCCCCATTGCCCACCCTTACCACTCTTCTGCCTTGGAGCCAATACACAGAAGTTAAGGGTTAAAAAAAAAGATAGACCTCATCATCCAACTTGGATGGGAAGAATGTGTTATGCAAGAAAGAAAGGGTGGCTGACAAATACAAAAAGAATGGCATCAGGGGGCAGCTGGGTAGCTCAGTGGATTGAGAGCTAGGTTCAAATCTGGCCTCAGACACTTCCCAGCTGGGTGACCCTGGAATCCCCATTGCCTAGCCCTTACCATTCTTCTGCCTTGGAGCCAATACACAGTATTGACTCCAAGATGGAAGGTGAGGGTTTAGAAAAAAAAAGAATGGCATCAGTCTATAAGATGCATCAGGAGTTTTAAAGTTCCAAATGATCCAAGGAAATCTATAGTAACAAAATGGTTAATTTGATTTTATCTTTTAGCCATATTGAGGGAACAGAAAAGGATCAAAGAAGAGAGAAAGACTGTTGCTTCAGTGAATAGATGCTGATGATGACTGATGATGGAGAGAAGTCAGAGCTGTTCAAGACTCTTGTTTTGTTTTCTGCCAAGAAGAATGATCTTTCCACTGGAAAGAATAGCGCAAAAATAGCTCTAATGGGGAGATGCTACTCAAGATAGATAAGGAGATAGTAAGATAGCACCCATCTGCCTTTGATGAATTCAATTCCTCTGGCTCAAAGTAAACTACATCTTCAGGTTTGGGAAGAATTGGCAGATGTGAATGCTGAGTCATTGCCAGTGATCTTCAAAAAATTATGGAAAATGAGAAAGCTGCTGTTGGGCTAGAGAAGGGCAGATGTTTCTGGATAAGAAGGAGGCGAAGAGGGGGGAAGAAGGAAGAGAGGAGGAGAAGGAGGAAGGAACAGCGTCTGTAAACTATAGGCCAGAGAGTGTGACGTTATTTCTAGTGACATTATTCTAGTAATTTCTGGAACATTATTAAAGAGAAAGTTAGGGAACAACTAGACAAGGAAGCAGTGATCACAAGGGGCAGCATAGTTTCATCAAGAATAAGTCATATTTATTTAACTCTATTTCCTTGTTTTACATAGGATTACTAAATGGAATATCACATGTTTAGCTTGCCTAGATTTTATGAAAGCATTCGAAAGTTTTATTTTATTCTTATAAAAAATATGGAGAAATATGGGATAGATAATAGTATGGGTAGATGGATTTCTTCAGGAAATCAGAGGGACTTAGATTTAGAGCTGAAAAGGACCTCAGAAGTAGGTTATAGATTCTCACTTCACTAGAAATCTTCAAGCAAAGAATGACTGGCTATGTATTGGGGATATATAGAGGAGATCTTTTTCAAGTATAAGTTGTATTACATAGTCTTCTGAGACTGTAATTATGATACTCAGAGAAGGCAAGTAATTTGTGATCTCTAGCCTAATCATCATCTTCTGGAAGCCTCCCTCCCTCCCTTTCTCTTCCTTTCTTTTTCGAAGGCAGAAGAGAGCAGTCATGGCTAGGCAATTGGAGTTAAGTGACTTGCCCAGGGTCACACAGCTAGGAAGTATCTGAGGTCAAATTTGAACCCAGGACCTCTTGTTTCCAAGCCTGGTTCTCTATCCTCTGAGCCACCAAGCTGCTCTTGTCCTTTCTATGTTGTATCCAGACCAGAACACAACACTTTAAAAGTGATATGACCAGTGCTAAAGACAGCAAAAATATCACCTTCCTGATTCTGGATACTAGGCTTCTATGGAATATTAGACTTGGAAAAATATCACAGATTATTCCATTCACTTTTTTCATCTTCTAACAGAGGGGTGAATATGGGAATGGGCTTTGGAAATGGTTAGGGTAGGAGACCTTGATTTAGGGGTTATCCTCATTTTGGAAGAGGGCTGTGGGAGTGTCTAGTTCTGTGACTTGGTCAGCATGGCAATTCTTTATTCACACAAAGCAGCAAGCCAATTGGTAATTTATAGATTTAGAGAATTGCCTTTAGCACTGAGAGATCAAGTATATTACTCCTGGCCACAAAGATGGAGAATTTGAACACATCTTTCTGACACTTTGCCTGTGCCATGTTGCCTCTCAATAGGATGAAGTGTTAAAGTTAAATAAAAAACTCCTGGTTCTTAGTTTCCATAGAGTTTATTAAGATTCACTTGAGGGGGCAGCTGGGTGGCTCAGCGGATGGAGAGCCAGGCCTAGAGACGGGAGGTCCTGGGTTCAAATCTGGCCTCAGACATTTCCTAGCTGTGTAACCCTGGGCAAGTCACTTGATCCCCATTGCCTACCCTTACCACTCTTCTGCCTTGGAGCCAGTACACAGTATTGGCTCCAAGATGGAAGGTGAGGGTTTTTAAAAAAAAGATTCACTTGAAATAGAGAAGCTGATAGATAGAGATTAAAGCCTATTTCTAATCTTGCCACATGGTGCTCTGCCTCATTGCTCCCAGCCCTAGTCCTGTAATGCCTCTATCCAAGGAAATAGAGAGAGAGCGCATCTCCTTGTACCCCTTCTGTTATCCTTTCTTTTGGCCCGGATGTGTCACCTGTGACCTATGTTTGGAGTGCTCTCACACAACTGGCAAGTCTCGAGGGGGGTGTGGGGAGACGTGTGTGTGTGTGTGTGTGTGTGTGTGTGTGTGTGTGTGTGTGTGAATCCTGTTACACAGAAGTTAGAAGAAATTGTTTATTGGAAGGAGTGAAAGTAGAGAAGCACAGCAGAGGACTGAGTGCTGTGGAAGGTGGAGGTGGAAAAGCAGCCAGGGATGGAACCAGAAAAGGAGGGCCAGAGAGGGAGAAATCAAGTCAGTGCAGTGTAATATAGAAATCAAGGGAGGAGAAAGGTTCCAAAAGAGGAGCTGTCAACAGAAATTTGCTGCAGAGGGATCGAAAGGCCACTCAATTTGTTTTGAAACAATTTTTAAAGCGCCATTTAATAGAATGGTGATGACAGAAGCCAAAATATGGGGAACTAAGTATTTTTTTTATTAGTAGATTTAGACAGTAAGCTCCATGAGGGTCAAGATTGTGCCTCATTAGCATTTTCTGCTTCCTCAGCACACATGTGTCACATGAATGAAAATGAATTTAATTCATTGAAACAGCAGAAATTTCAATTCAAACACCGAGACAGCATATGATACAAAAACCCTTGCCCATATAGTCTGGATTCTAATGTGGACTTTGTTGTTTCCTTGTTGTGACCTTGGACAAGTTATCTGTACTTCCCTAGTTTCAGTTTTCTTATCTACAGAACAGGGGAAGAAAGCAGAGGTATAATGGAAAGTATAATTAAGCTGGAGTCAGAAAATCTGGGGTTCAGTTCCAGCTGCTAGACCGACTAGCTTTGTGGCCAAGAGTAATATGTTTTTTCTTTTGGAAATAGGTTTTCTCTAGCACACTCAAGATGGGAAGGATCAGGAAAAAGCACAGTGAGCTCCCATCTTACAAAAGAGATCTAGAAAACACACTAGACAGAATCCTGTCAGAGAAATCCAAGGAAGAGGCCCAGTGAGTTGCCTGGGTTGGCATAGGGAGATGGACACTGGGCATGGAATCTGGTCAAGAAGCCAGGGCCAGGTGAATTCAGGGCTAGATGGTGCAGTGAATAGAATTCTGGGCCTGAAGTGAGGGAGACTCTTCTTCCTGAATTCAAATCTGACCTCAGAAACTTATTTGTTGTATGATTCTAGGTAAGTCACTTAACCCTGTTGGCCTCAGTTTGTCAAATGAGCTGGAGTAGGAAATGGCAAATGACTCCAGTATCTTTGCCAAGAAGACCCAAATGGGGTCACCAAAAATAGGACCTGCCTGGATGATGTTGACGATGGCATCGTTGGCGATGGTGGAGATGATAACAACACACAGTTCTGGGTCACATGTTCAGGATGGATTAAGCAGGACTGTTCATGGAGATGGCAAGTTGGAGTAAGGAGTGATTCAGGCCCTAGACTATGTATTAAATGAGTAACAATCATAGTTGTGTGACCCTGGGCAAGTCATTTAATTCCCATTGCCTAGCCCTTACCTCTCTTCTGTTATGGAATCAATACTTAGTATCAATTCTGAGACAGAAGGTAAGGGTTATTAAACAAAACAAAACAAAGTAAAACAAAAGTAACAATCCTAGAAGCAAACAGCAGCTGTGTCTCAGAGGTGGAGGAGGTCAGGATGCCCATGGTGTCATGACCAGGGAAGGAATCCCAAATCAAAGGATAGTTGGGAGTTCTGTCACTGAACCAGCAGAGCTTTTCAGCAGGATGTCTGAGGCTGAGTCTAGCAGCAGTCCAAAGGAGGGAAGCCCACAGGAATATTGCTCAGATCCAAATGATACTTCTCATGAATCAGATCACTTTGGGACCACTGAAAGCTTGCAGGTCCCCAGAGTGGTTCCAAAAGAAGACTTAAAGAAAAACATAGCAAGGGCATATATTTAGCTAGAATGCCTGAAAGAATTGGAGAGCCAATAAACATTTGTTAAGTACCTACTATATACAGGACACTATGCTAAGTTCTGGGGATAAAAGGAAAGGCAAAAAAGACTCCCTACTGTCAAGGAGCTCACCGTCTCGTTGGAGGAGACAACATGGAAACAAACAAGAACTATCATGAGTAAAATGAAAATAAGAAATGGAAGGAAAGTGACTTTGACAGCAATAAGGAAATTTGGAAAGGAGTATTTTTTTGGGAAAAGACAATTCAGTTTTGGACATATTGAGTTTAAAATATCTATAGGGCATCCAATTCAATATGTCCAATAGGCAATTGGAGATGTGAGACTAGAGGCCAGGGGAGAAGTAAAAAGCTGGATTAGTAAATTTGGGAATCATTAGAAGAGAAAAGATAACTGAAGTTATGGGAGCTCTGTGGGACAGCCATGGTTATCTGGTTAACCTGGATAAAGAGTCAGTAAGGGAAACTGAGAAGGATCAGTCTGATAAGGAGAACCAAAAAAGAATGGTGTTCTGAAAAGCTAGAGAGAAGAGAGCATAAAAGAGAAGATTATGTAGAGTGTTGAAGGCTACAGACACATAAAGATGCATGAAGATTAAGAATTTTTTTTATCTTTGAGAAAGCAAATCTGCTTCATAATTTTTAAAAAAGAATTATTTCATATAGAGCCAATACAACTACATATCTGAAAGGAGAAATAATAGTCAGTGAAACATTGGGCAAGGGCATAAGAAGCTTCCACCACTGGATGATGGTGATTGTGATGTTTTTCTTCCAAGTTTGCACAATATTTCTTTAACCTTAAAAAAAAAAAAGCTTTACCTTCTTACCATGTGTTGGTTCTAAGGCATAAGAGAATAAGGGCTAGACAAAGGGGTTAAGTGACTTGCCCAGGGTGACACAGCTGGGAAGTGTTTGAGATCAAATTCGAACCCAGGACTCCTTTCTGCTGGCCTGGCTCTCAATCCACTGAGCCACCAAGATGCCCCCAGATCAGTCTATTTATATATCAAGAATGATACTATAACTAAATTAGGGTAACACAGAATAGTTTACCTGGCAGATCTTTAGAGAAGGGAAGAATTTATGACCAAACAAGACAGAGAGTATTACAAGATATAAAATGAATAATTTTGATTATGTTAAATTAAAACGCATTTGTATAAATAAAATGAATGTAACCAATATTAGAAGGGAAAGAGCAAACTGGGGAAAAACATTTTATAATAAACATCTCTGAAAAGGTCTAATTTCTCAAATTTATAAAGAACTAGGTCAAATTTATAAGAATACAAGCCATTCCCCAATTGACAAATGGTCAAAGGATATGAACACATAATTTTCAGATGAAGAAACAATGCCATCAATAATCATGTGAAAAAAATGTTCTAAATAACTCTTGATTAGAGAAATACAAACTAAAACAAGGCTGAGGTACCACCTCACACCTCTCAGATTGTCCAATATGGCAGTAAGGGAAAATGGTCAGTGTTGTGGGGATGTGGCAAAATTGGGACACTAATGCATTGTTGATGGAGTTGTGAACTGATCCAACTATTCTGGAGGGCAATTTTGAACTATGCCAAAAGGGTTATAAAACTGTACATACCTTTTGATCCAGTAATACCACTATTGGGTCTATATGCCAGAGATAATAAAAAAGGGGAAAGGAACTACCTGTACAAAAATATTTATAGCAGCTCTTTTTGTAGTGGCAAAGAATTGGAAATTGAGAGGATATCAGTTGGGGAATGGCTGAACAAACTGTGGTACATGTTGATGATGGAATACTATCATGCTATAAGAAATGATAGGCAAGGTGATTTTAGAAAAACCTATAAAAATCTGCAGGAACTGATGTAGAGTGAAATAAGCAGAATTGGGAAAACATTGTACACAATAACAGAAAATTGTATTATGATTATCTGTGAAAACTTGGCAACCCTCAGCAATGCAATGATATGGGACAATACCCAAGGACTTATGATGGGGAATGTTATCCACCTTTATAGAAAGAACTATTGGAGTCATCTTTCACATCAGTGTATTTATGGTTTTATTCTGAGGTTCTGGTTATATATGAATTTGCTTTTACAACAATGACCAATATAGAAGTGTGTTTTGCATGACAATAAAAAAGGTTTAGAAGAGTCAGTATGCTGATTGGGATAATAAGTTATTAGGGAGATGTGTTATGGAAAATTAGTAAGATATGTTGATGTTGGAATAAATGGGGGATATATAGGAAAGGTAAGGGATCAATGGGGAATATAGAAGGGGCTGCTGAAGCAGGTTAATCACAGAGGCTAGAAACAGAGGGTACTGGGAGGAAATAGGCTGGGTCCTTCAGGCAGGGAGGGTATCTTTATGATACAAGAAGAACTGAGTCAGCCAGAAGTAATATGTGTCTGGCTGAAGGGCTTCTATTGTTATTTTCTAAGATCCCTTGAGGGAGGAGTCAAGAGGCAAATCCCTGTCAGTGAAACTGAAGTCTACAGGAAGTGATGGCTTTCCACTTCCTGCCCAAGATGGATGACTAGGTTTGCCCTCAAGAAATAAAAGTAAAGTTATTCCTTCTCTCTTCAGCCTTTGCCCTAGTATTCAGTACAATGATTCACCAGAGGCTCTTTGTGTAGATATCAAAGGGGATTTATTGATGCTAGGGGTAAGCTGAGGGAAAAGGGTTTGAGGGTTTTATAACTGCTACTAGGGAGAAAGCTGGTACTGGGGGAAGTGTCACAGAAGAGAGGAGTCAGACTGAGGGAGGCAGGCTCCCTCAGTCAGGGATAGTTTCACTGCCTTGAGGTAATGAGGATTATCAGATCACTAGTGTAATGTGGGTAAAACCTAACTAAGTTTGCAAAATAATAAAAGGTTGCAAGTTCAGTTTAGAATCAGGATTACAGAAAGCAGGTTTAAAGAGCATACTCTCATTGAGAGCTTGTAAGTCATTGTCACTATTGCAAATTCCATGTTGGCTTTCATTAAGGGCTTCAGAAATGGAAGTTTGATTTGTTCTATCTTCCACTCTGCTCTTTAAAGAATTGTCAAGCCTCAAATCAGCAATCTCTCCTTCAGTAGTCTCCGGGATTGTATGATAGTTAGATTGTATTCCCTTCAACACTTCAGGTTCAATTACTGATTCAAAAGCTGACTGTTGTTCCCTATTTTGCCCTACTGTTTTTGTGACTGACATTAGATGATTTTTATTTTTATCAGTCACAGTAACAGTCTCGATGTTATGTACAGCCACACTGATTGTAGAAGAAGGCAACTGTTTCCTATCTCTTCCCCAAAGTTTAGGATGAAATTCTGTAGCTAAGGGGTTGAGAAAGGTGGATTTTGACTTTCCTACACAGCTGCTATCATCTTTTAAATCAGTGGGTCGTTTCTTTAAAATCAAGTTCTTGCCAACCTCTAGACTTTTTTGCTCTTTAACCTCTAACTGTGACCTTGTGTCTAAAGCAATTGCATGGGAAAGAACTGTTGCATCTAATTCTAAACCCGTTTGCAAATTTTCTTGATGTGATTCTTTGCAATGGTTTGATTCATGCTTCCCACCCAATGTGTGTGATATGGAATGAGAAAGCTGATCCCTTATATACTCATCCTCCTTAATGCCAAAGATTTCTTTGCACATTTGCATTATGTCTTCCCATTGCTCATTATCTACCACAGACCTATGTGTATCCTCTGTGTAGATTACTTTAGACACCTTTTCTATTTTGCCTCGATTTCTCATTTTGCTTCCCTCAATTCTCTTAGACTCTGCCACACCCAAATTACACTGATTGATAGGTTTTAAATTAGAAATCTCCATTCATAATGATTTTTTCGGTTTCGTGCCCATTTGTATATATCTCTCCATATCATCTAACGAAGGTGTTTGATTGTACTTTTTGCATGTGTGATTGCAGCAAGTATCCGTATGTTTTTCTTGATTATATCTATTTGATTCATTATTTCTAGCCCACTTTGAATTATAAAATGTTTTTCTATTATCTCTTTGATTATTGGGTTTTGAAAAATCAATTTGTTGCTTATTTCTACAAAAACGAATCACGTGCCCGATCTTCCCACACAAGTAGCATCGGGGTGCTGATTTTGATTTTGGGGTGCTGTTGGCAGGTTGTCTAAACTGGTTTCTACTCGTTTGAAGAGCAAAATTCTTCACCTCTTCAATTTCTTTCTCCCGTTTCGACTTTTTCAATTGCCTCTTCAAGTCTGCTATGATCTCATCTTTCTCATTTTCAGATTGCCTAGCATTCTCACTTCTTTCTGTTTGGAATCATGTATATATGCTGCATGATTCCTAATATCCTCCAGTGGTAATGATTCCCACTGTGGACAACTTTGCCTGAAGTAATTTTGTATCGGGATTGAGGTTCCCTTTACAAATTGTCTCCTTATATGATCGATCGTATCCTGGGAATGAGTATCTCTAAGTCCTAATATCGTTTCAGCAGCTTCAATAACTGTCTAGAAAACTGCTCGGGTGCTCTTCTTCCCCTTACCTCAGTTTCTCAAATTTTTGCCATGCATTTGGCCTTTTTGCAAAATTTCTCATTGCTTCCATAAGATCAGCCCTGCATCTTAACAAGTATCTCATGTTGGCGTGTTGAGTGAAATCTAGATCTTGATGTACTAATGGCCATGATTCTAAATTTGGGTTTGTCCTAGTTTCGGTCAGGAATTTTTCCTTTTCTGAGGGAGTGTAAAATTCCCCCAAAAGAAATTCGATATCGTCGAAACTAGGGTTAAAAAGTGTGAACACCCGCTTTAATTCTTTTAGATTTTTGTAAGGTTTTTCGTAGAATCTGGGAAAACGACGTTTTAAAACCTCCATATCACTAGGAGTGAATGCCTTGTATGTTTTGACATGCACCACCCCCTCTCCAGGTTGCACAATAGTCCTGTCTACTATTGGTAGGACAGAGACTACTGCATTCTGTATTGGTTGATCTTTCTCTGTTTCCTTTTTCCCAAAAAATTTTGATTCTATGATTTCAAATTGTAAGATGGTATGCTTATCGAGTTCATTCCCTTCACGTAATTGCCTCAACACTTGGAACAGTAGTTTTATGTTCTCAACTAGTTCCTTGTTATCATTTTCTTGTTTTGAATCAGATGCCTTATAATAGTTAAACAGATGAGTCAGGACCGCTTTTAAAATTGCCAAAAAATGCCATAGAGCCAGAACAATTGCCACTGCTGTTGGAATGAAGCATATGCATTCAGCTAAAGTGAATGCAAACCATTTATAATAGTTGTAGATTTCAATTAATTGTTGTATCATGTTTGGTACTTTTACCAGCCAAAATGTACACATTCCCTGCATAAAAGACCAAATAAGCAGTGATAGACTGCTTAATATAAAAATCAATCTTGTGCAATTCATTTTTTTTTCTTTTCTTCAGAAGATAGGTTTCGTATGACTCGGCTCGCCAGTTGTAATGTGGGTAATTTGAGGAAAGGTGTTTGGGATAAGGGAATTGAAAGGAGGATGTTGGAGACTTGCTAAGTGGGTAATCTCGGTTACAAGTAGGCTGGGACTAAAGGAGATTCAGGGTATAATAGGACTGAAGTCAGGAGTATAACACAGAAGGGAAACAGAGATCTTCAGGGAGAGGAGAAATTAAACTAAAGAGACAAACACAGCAGGCTTACAGACTGGGACTTAGACTCAAACATAAGCTGAGGGAAATAGACTAGACTGAAATTAACAAACAGGCTTTAGTTAATTTCACAGGAAGGGACCTGTTTTGAAGTAACACCTTCCTTCAAGATGGATGCCCCAGCTTCCCTCTAAGTCCAGAGTATGTTGTCTCTTTCTCTCTTCTTCCCTCTTCATAACTAACAGATAAATTACACTAATAGGGCTGTTGAAACACAAAAGGGTTTATTTTGTTTGAAGGATGTTTGTTAGGAAGGTGGATCAAAGGAAAGCCCTATCAGTTGTCTCAGGAACCTCAAGTGGGGGAAGGGAAGCAAAGATGGAGTCTGAGTAAGGGCCTGCCTTTAAACTCAGCTTTACAAAGTACTATTACTATCTAAAGGGAATAAATGATGACTGACTAACTATAATTAATGCTGTCAATTAGGTAACCCTTCACAGATTTAATTCCTCTCTAATTACTCTCCTTATTAACTCCACAGACATATAAGGTAAGGGAGGGAAAGCAGGGATGGTATTAGGATAGGAAGATATAACAGGTTTATCTAAAATAATAATTTCTTAAGTAAATATATCAAAGCTAGGCTAAATTTTAATATTAAAGCTAGGTAATCAAAGCAGCTCAGCTGATTCACAACCTCCCTCCACGGAAGATCCAGCCAACTGCCTTTTCCTCAAGATTCCAAACCTCTAACAGCTTTTGGAACCCAGCCAAAGCTAGAAAAAACTATATGACCCAAATTCTGTATACTACACTAGATAAGGGGATGATGGCTTGATATAGGTTGTCCTTCCTGCCTACAGAAGCTAAACCCACGATCTCCAACCACCAAACCACCCTTCCTCCCAGGGCCCAATGGGGAAATCCAGGGAAATAGCAGGATGGTAAATGGAGAGGTCAGGGAGAGGTCCAGAGAAATCAGGCAAGGTCCAAAAGCCCCAAAGGCAAAAGACCCTTCAGTTGGTACTCCAGGGATATTTATAGACCAGCTCTAATGGTTTTCCCATGAGCCCAGCCTCCTGGCTGGTTCAACATTCTAAACCTTTCCAACTGACAGAGCTGCTACAGTTGGTTTGCAAAAGCAAGAGCTTTTGCTGAAACTCTGCATTACAGATGTAAAAGGATTGCCTAGCAGCAGTGAAGGCCCAGTTGAGGTTATAAACCATAAATTTGTAGAGCATTTAGATGGTTGTGGGATTTTCTCCATCATCCTTCAAATAGCACATAAGTAGGAATGAACACAGGAGATAGATGGTGGGAGTGATCCAAGACTTGAAGCTTGGCAGAGCACAATTGTGATAAGAGGACAAAAGAACTTTAATGATAGTAATGATAGCAAAGATTTGAATGGGTTCATCAAGGGCCCAAGATGAGGAAAGGAGGAGTATGGTTGGCACAGGGGTGATCTCTTGGGAACAAAGGAATATTAGAACTGAGGGATCAAGGATTGGGGATTTTAATATAGATAAAGAGCAGGATTTGATACTGGGGAGGGGGTAGTGAGAGGTGGAAACCCAGTAGCTGAAGAAATAGTTCTTAAAAAGGTCTAAAATTTTTTTTATAAATGAAATAGAAGTACTAGAGAAAAATTGAAAAACAAATGAAAACTATGGAAGAAATAATTGGAAAGAAAAATAGTTTGGTACAAGAGATACCAAACCTTGCCCATGCCACAAACACCTTGAAAAATCAGCATGTTCCAAGTAGAAGCTAATGACTTCATGAGTCAAAAATAAATATTTAAACAAAGTTGAAGGGCTCAAAAATATGTTAGAAAATTTAAGGAACCTCATAGCAAAAACAACTGACTTGGAGAACAAGTAGAAGAGGAAATTTAAAGATCACTAAATTATTTGAAAGTCAAAAAATTTCACCCTCCAAAAAAAAAATTCTATACATATCCCAAGAATTCTTAAAAGAAAATTTCCCCAACCTCTTACAATCATAGACAAACTAAAAAAAAATCCATTGGTCACTGCCTGAAAAGAGTCCCTAAATGAAGTCTTCCAGGAACAGTAGAGTCAATATCCAGAGTTTTCAAGTCAACTAAAAAATATAAGCAGCCAGAAAGAAGGAATTCAAATACCAAGGAGCCACAGTCATAATCACACATAATTTAACAGCTATTCTAAAAAGGAGTGGAAGACTTGGAATACGATTTTCCAGAAGGCAAAGGATATAGGCTTACAGCCAAGAATAACTTAACCCAGAAAAACTGGGTAAAAATAGACTTAAAAGAAAAAAATAACCTTTCCTTCTGCCTTAGAATTGATGGTAAGTATCAGTTCTAAAGGAGAAGAATGATAAGGACTAGGCAGTTGTGTTTAAATGACTTGCCCAGTATTATACAACTAGGAAGTGTCTGAGGCCACATTTGAACTCAGGTTCTCCTGACTCCAGTCTGGGCTCTCTATCCACTGTGCTACCTAGCTGTCCTGGTAATAAAAGACTTTTAATGTAAAGACTAGAGCTATGTTGAAATTTTGAAGTACGAACTCAAGTTAAGAAAATATAATAAGGTAAACATGAATGAATAATCATAATGAACTAAACAAGAATAAACAATGATATTCTAGAATGAGAACCATTTCTCAATTGATAAATGAGCAAAAGAGATGAACAACTTTCAGAAGAAGAAATTCAAGCCCCGTATAGGTATATGAGAAATAATCTAAATCACTACTGATTAGAGAAATATGCAAACCAAAACAACTCTGAGATATCACCTCACACGCATCAGACTGGCTAAAATGACAAAAAGACAGCGTGACAAATAATTGGAGGGGATGTGGAAAAATGAGGACACTAATACACTGTTGGTAGAGCTGTGAATCGATCCAACCATTTTGGAGAGCGATTTGGAATTACACCCAGAGAGTTATAAAACTGTGTATACCCTTAGACCCAGCTGGATCTGTTTCTCAAGGAGATCAGGTAGAGAGGAAAAGAGCCCGTATGTTCCAAAATATTGATAGCATCTCTTTTTGTGGTGGCAAAGAATTGGAAATTGAGGGGATAGCCATCAACAGGGGAATGGCTAAACAAATTGTGGCATGTGGTTGTGATGGAATACTGTGCTATAAGAAAGGATGAACAGATGGATAAAAACAAACATACAAACAAACATGAGAAGAACTCTACGAGATAATGAACAGTGAAATGAGTAGAACCTGGAGAATACCACAGAATGAATGCTGAAGAATAAACTGTGAATGTTAGTTTCAGAAAGTGAACAGAAAGGTGAAACATTAAAAGTCTTCCCAAGGATATCTTCTGCGATTCAGGGAGGGTTGGGAGGAAATGAGACACTTGTGGATGGGATTTATTATTTAGATATAAAGAAAAATAAATTAAACATATAGGAGATTTGTGATTTCACTTGTGTACTGTATTCTTTTCCTTTCTTTGTGGAAATGCTTGTTTTATTTTATTTTGTAAAATTTGGAAAAATATATAAAAATGAAACGATATTCTAATATAGGGAGATGATATATACATGATATGTGTGTTCCTTTGTGGGTCATAATCCATTAAGGATCAGTCAGAAGGCTTGGGAATGGTTCTATTATGTGGTGATGATCTTGAATGAAGAATAGAAAGAAAGGGGAAGAAGATTATTGGGAACATTGGGGAAAATTATCCCACAAGGTATTCAAGAAGTCTGTAGAAACAAGGAGGAAGGGTTGGGGTGATCTATTGATATTTGCATCTAACTTATCTGAATTGGTCAAAGGAGGGGAGAATACATATACACAAGTACAGAAACACATTTCACACAGTGAACTAATAGAAAAGAAAGGGAGATAATAGAGATAGAAGAGTTAGAGGGAGAATAGGGTAAGGGTGGAGGGGTAGCTAGGTAGCACAGTGGATAGAGAGCCAGGCCTGGATTTGGAAGGACCAGTGTTCAACTTTGGCCCAGACATTTCCTAGCAGTGTGACCCTGAGCAAGTCACTTAACCCCAGTTGTCTAGACCTTACCACTCTTCTGCTTTGGAACCGATACAGTATTTAGTCTAAGATAGAAGGTAAGGGTTTAAAAAAATGTAACTAAGGATATATAAAAATATCTGTAACTCCTTTTGCAATGACAAAGAATTAGAAACTAAAGGGCTGCTCATCAGTTGAAGAAGTTATGGAACCTAAATATGATTGAATACTATCATATTGTGAGAAATGATGAAAGAGACGGTTTCAGAGAAACCTTAGAAGATTTGTGTAAGCTGATGCAGAGTGAATTGAGCAGAACTAGAAGAATAATTTATACAAAGAGAATAATAGTGTATAGTCAAAAATATTCATAGCTGTGCTCTTTGTAGTGGCAAAAAATTGGAAAATGAGAGAATGTCTTTCGATTGGGGAATGGCTGAACAAATTGTGGTATCTGTTGGTGATGGAATACATTGTGCTCAAAGGAATAAAGAACTGGAGGAATTTCATGTGAACTGGAAAGACCTCCAGGAATTGATGCAGAGTGAAAGGAGCAGAACCAGGAGAACATTGTACACAGAGGCTGATACACTGTGGTACAATGGAACATAATGGACTTCTCTACTAGCAGCAATGCAAGGATCCAGAGCAAGGCTGAGGGACTTATGAAAAAGAAAACTAGCCACATTCAGAGGAAGAACTGTGGGAGGAGAAACACAAAGGAAAAACAACTGCTTGAACACATGGACTGATGGGGATATTATTGGTGATGAAGACACTAAATGATAACTCTTGTCCAACTATCAATAATATGGAATTCCGTCTTGATCAATGATACATGTAAAACCCAGTGGAATTGTGCATCAGCTAAGGGGAATTAGGGGGGTTTGGGGAGAGGGAAAGAACATGTAACTATGGGAAAATACTCAAATTAAAAATAATAAAAAAAGAATCAATACTGTGTATTGTTTGCAAGGCAGAAGAGCAATAATGCTAGGCAATGATGGTTAATTGACTTGCCCAGGATCACACAGCTAGGAAATGTCTGAGGTCAGATTTGAACCCAGGACCTCCTGACTCCAGGCCTGGCTCTTGGTCCCCTGAGCCATATATCTGACTCTTTCATTTGATCTTCATAACAGCCCTATACAGTAAGAGCTATTATCACTCTCATTTTATAGATATGAAAACTTAGGGTGAGAGTAGTTAAATCACTTGCCTGCAGTTATGTAACTAATAAACATCTCAGGCAGGATTTGAACTCAGGTCTTCCTGAGTCCAAGTCCAGTGTTCTATTAATTTGCTGCCTACCCTACAAATATACTACTAAATAGATACATTATAAAAGATGCATAAAAATAGAAATAAAAAAGGATGAGATAAAGATGAAATAAATTTAATCCTAGAACAATGGAAGTGTATTGAGTAGTGGTGGTAATGGTAGTGCTGGTACCTTATCACAATCATGTTGACAGTCGTATAGAAGACTGAATGGAGTAAAGAGAGAGTTGAGACAGGGAGATCAATTAAGATGCTATTATGATAATTTAGATGAGAAATGAAGAGGGTCTGAACTTGGGTGATGGGTTCATGAGAGGAGAGAAGGGGAAGGATGTGAGAGGTGTGGTGGACTTAGAAAGTGTCATGCTTTGGCAACTGATAAGATGCTGTGTAGTTAGAATTTTGTACCCCTGGATTTCATTTCCCAGAATTCCTCTTTCCCCTCACATTACATCCTTATGTTTTGTAGATAAAGTTTTGTGTAATCCTGCCCACTCTCTTCTCCTGTGATCGTATTTGGGAAAAGTTCTCTTTACTAAGCTTTTTCTACTTCCTTTACTTCAAGTGATTATTAATAAATCTTATAAAATATAATACTTGGAGTTATTGGATATTAATTTTAATCTTACAATGTTGAGGAAAGTGAGGTGTAACACCAAGGTCATGAGAAACTGAGTGCCTAGAAGAATAGTGGTGCCTTCAACAGTTGGAAAACAAGTGGGAAGATGGGAAGAAAATTAATCTAATGAGATCTTCCATGTGGCAGATCTTAACCAATTCTTGCTTGTTCATACTGTCTGACTTCCTCCATCCCACCAAAAATGAAAAGGAAAGAAAGGGGTACTAGTATTCAATGGTTACTGTCTTGGAGCACAAAAACTCAGGTTGCTTGCTGCAACTACAAGGTGATCTGAAATAGGAATTACATACAGGCAGAATTTTCCCCATAGCACCTGACTAGATATTACTGTGAATCCCAGGAAATCTTGGGCATCCAAGCCATTTAGAAGGGGGAAGATTGGAGCTTTTACATTGGAGGGAAAGAGTAGAGTGGGAGAATATTGGGTGATGAAGGTAGTGAAATTGTTTTTGGAGACAAGCTCATGCTTGGCTATCATACAAAGGTGGGATGTGACCTATCTTTCTCCCTTCCTAATTGGTTGATCCTTGGCATCAGTCCAGGTTAAGGTCATGGCTCCCCAAGGGACAAAGCAGGGTTTGGGGGAGAGTGTGGGAAATCACTACATTATCCATGCGCCCTCAGTAACCTTAAGAAACACTATATAATATGAGACAATGTTATGAGATATTGTAATCTCTACAGGCCCTCCCATTTTTGACATTCTCTGTCCTTTGGTTCTCCTGTACTTTATAGAAAGCAGCCACCTCCAATGGCATCTTTTTGACTGGCGACCCAGTCATCCAACATGCCATTTTGCTGCCATCTGGTGTCCAGTGCAGAATCAGCAAAATCATTTGAGTTAACTGTTGGGCGTGCTCTGGAAATAAGTGCAGATGGTGCAATTGGGGGCCATTAGTTTATGTTGAATGACAATAAACACATAAATTGTGGAGCAGTTAAGATCTTTAGCACTTGTAAAATAAACAAAGGAAATCACCATGGAGCTATAAAGGTAAACTTGGGAAGGAGAGGATTAGAAAGGTCATGTGAAAAGCACCCAGTCTAGCGTGGGAACTCCCCCAGCAGGGTCTACTAACCCATAGCTCTCTTCTTCCCTCTCCCCACCCATAGCTCTTTCCAGTTCTAGAATGTCATATGTGAGAGAGCCTTAAGACATAGGATGTGAGAGCTGGAAGGACCTTTAGAACAGAATGTCAGAGCTGGGGAGGACTCTTAAAACATATAATGTCAGAGCTGAGCATAGTCTTAGAGCATAGAATGCTAGACCTGGGAGAACCTTTAGAACAAAGAATGTCAGAGCTGTAAGGGGTCATAGAACTAGAAATTTATTGCTGCATGGCACCTAGATAGTCAAACATAGCTGTTCATATATTTGCATTCTCCCTCCTTAGACTGTGAGCTCCTTGAAAGAAGGGACTCTTGCCTTTTCTGTACCTCCAACACTTAGAACAGTGCTTGGCACATAGTAGGTGTTTCATAAATGTTTACTGACAGATTGACTAACTGACCTTAGGATAAAAATCTTTAGAGTTGGGAGAAACTTTAGAATTTGGAGGCAAAGACCTAGGATCTGAGTATAGGTTCTGTTACTTCCTATTTATGTGACCTTGGGGAAATTACTTAACCTTTCTGGGCCTCAGTTTAATTATCTGTGAAATAACATTCAGACAAGATGATCTCTAGCATTCCTTCCCTCTCTAAATCTATGATTCAATGACATAGATCATTAGATCTGGAAGGGGACTTTCCAGCTTATTTCATTTGATGTATCATTTGATAAACAAACAAATCGAGTCTCTGAGAAATGAAGACATTTGTTCAAATTAACACAAGTTTATATAATGTCTGTGTAGCATATTCCCTAAGGTGACTAGCCCAACTTCCACTCTCACTGATGAAGAGTCAAATACCTGGGCAAGACAACATCTCTCCCTCCCAGTTCTAGGGGCATTTCTCTGAGGAGTATTTCTCTAATGTTATTTATTGGAGTCCCTATTCTGATATGGTCTTTCCAATATCAGGTACCAGGCTTTTGTACCCGTCTAATTTCATCAACTAACATTGTTATCCTTTGCAAAGGGATATTTACAGAGAAGATACAGTAAGAAGAGAAGATACAAAATGTCATACCCCCCAACACCAGGGGGAACTTTCTCCCCACCACCATCTTGGTTTCTGAAGAGAGTAGGTCCAAAAACTTAAACCAGTTTCTCCAAAGCTTTCACTCCACTAAATTAACTTTTGAATATGATGTAATAGATGATCCCCTTATCAGACCCAGAATCTTGGCTTTGGGGTCAAAACACTGATGAGCTAGTCCAGTGATGGGCAAGCTTTTGAGCTTGGTGTGCCAAAATTTGCCCAAAAAACCGGGCATGGTGTGTCCCTTCAAGAAAAACAAATCATAATTTTGTGATATTTATAGTTTAAATAACAAAAATGTATAATCGTAATATATAACTGTATTTAATAAACCAAAATAGGTAAATTAATATAGGTAGAATTGTCATCTATAGTGCACAGAGTGTCTACACAGCAAATGTTTCATCCTCAGCATGCAGCCCCATACTTCTCTGTATGCAGCCATATCTGCATGTTATAGAAAATGACTATGCGTGTTAGTATTGTGTAATGGGTGAAAAGGGGTTTTTATTGGGTAAATATTAAAAGGTTCATCACCAGGGGATTGAATAATTATCAATCTCCAATTAAGAATAACCTCAAGGGGCAGCTGGGTAGCTCAGTGGATTGAGAGTCAGGCCTAGAGATGGGAGGCCCTAGGTTCAAATCTGACCTCAGACACTTCCCAGCTGTGTGAACCTGGGCAAGTCACTTGACCCCCATTGCCTTACCACTCTTCCACCTAGGAGCCAATATACAGAAGTTAAGAGTTTAAAAAAAAAAAGAATAATCTCAAGTCAAAATGACTTTTATGGAAATTTATTTACAAAATATAGGAGAGATGAGAAGAGGATAGAATAAGAGATTTGTATTCAAGTCTGGGCTTTACTCCGGCAGGGTTCCAGAGGCCCAGCCAGAGCCTAAAAGTCAGTTAACAAGGGTTTTAGCCAAAAGGGCTTCTCCAAATCAAGGGAGCCTCTCAGAGGCTAGTACCTCCTGCGAGGTTAAAGGAGTCAGTCTCTTTCACTCATCATGTGCAGTTCTAAGAGAGAGATTTAAGAACAGTCTCACCAAGGTCTCAGGGTCCCAGGTCCAAGTCACGAGCCAGAAGCCTCCTTCAGGTCCCATTCACGAACCAGAAGAGAAGAGCCTAGCTCACTGAGTCTCTTTTTAAAGGGTCCTCTTTTGCGTCACTTCCTGTGCCTTCCTCTTAGTTTGCATGTCCAATTACAACAGATGCTTTTCTTGGGACTTCCCAGGAGGCAGTCAGTAAATTCTGATTTGTCACTCATTCTAACACATGTGGGTCATAAACCACCCAACTTGTGAGTTAAGTGGGGATGTTTTCACCTTTGGTGATTAAATCTAAAGATGGGCAGGGTAGATTTAATCTCAATATCACAACTGATACGCATGTCATAGGTTTGCCATCACCAGGCTAGGCTATAGTCATTCCTCAATGTTGTGCTGATAGACTACAAACTCAACTTATAACAACTGTTCTTCCTTTAAAAATATTTTTTCTTTAAATTCTTTAAAAATTCCTTTTAGAAAAGAAACCAATTCTTTAAAAAATCTAATTGCTTGAGTAATTGATATCACTGAACATTATAGAAGGGAGCACCCTCTGGAGGGCTTAAGAGCTATATTATTAGAAAAACATTTCCTTACCACCAAATATAGCTATAGCATTAATATAGGTTAGTTATATCAAATCAGATCTTGGTGAACAGATTTCATAGTTAACAATTTAGGGACATAAACTCAAAGAATGAATTTCTATCTTGAAGCCACAACTGAATTTTTTAACCTGAGTCAACAAGCACCACAAACTATACTTGGGAGAAGTAGTAGCAAGGAGTTAGGGAGTGGGCACTACCTAGGGGGAGGAGGAGATACTAAACCACTAGTTTCTGAGGATGGATACCTAGGGAGGTGACTTGAGTCTGCCCCTCCTTATAGAGTGTCCATCTGGTCATCTGATAGCTTCCCCCAATTTGTTGCTTACAAGAAATGTACTAAAAAAAAAAACAAAGACATACATAGAATAAATTGAGGAACTAGAATATGATTTACTGGGCATCAGGGAAGTCCAAAAAACAAGGAGTTTATATCAGACAGAGTAAAAGCAAACATTCACAATGTAAAAAGAGCCAAACAAGGTAATTACATCATTCTGAAAGAAATTACATGAAACAAATTTTTATCAGTATTAAACATGTTTTCCAAATGCCTTTGCCATTATTTATGAGTGGCGGAAGATGGTGATATCTTTCTCTTAGTTTTGGATAAATGTAACAGAAAGATAAACAAAAGGAAAAAATATAGAACTGAACAAAATGATGGAGAAACTAGAACTAAAAAACTTGGGCATCTTCTAAATGGGATTGCTAAAAATACATGTATTTCTCAGCCCCACACAGAACTTTTTACACAAAACTGACTGTAGATCAGGGCACAGAGATATGCAAATAAATGCAAAAAGGTAGAAATAGTAAATACATTCTTTGCAAAATAAAAATAGTAATAACTTCAGGGACCCCAAACAGAAGTCACAGACCTAAAGAAAGACTTAAAAATGTATCCTAAACAATAAGTGGGTCAAAGAACAAATCATAGTTACATTGAACAATTATGTTAAAGAAAATGATAATGATTGATTTGGTCAAGTCATAACCTCTGAGACTCAGTTGCCCATTTGTAAATTGGGAATGAAAATAACATTGTAATTTGTGAAGATCAAATGAAAGAAAGTGTTTTGTTAGCCTTAAGATGCAAGATAAATATCAATTATTATTACTATGTGCAAAGACCTGTGCTAGTTTGGGGAATTTCAAAGATAGGTACAACACAGTCCATATTCTTAAGGATTTCTCAATTTAATCTAGAGGCAGGATAAAAACATGTACACAGATTACTATGGTACAAAGGGGGTGTGAGCTAAAACTAAGTAGGAGTTCAGGAAAAATCCAATGAGAAGTATGAGAGGGAAGAGATTATTTTCACCCGAGGAGGAGAGAAGATGTAGGGGAAAGAATCAGAAGACTTCATAGAGAAGCTTTCACTTTAGTTGGGTCTTGAAAGAGACTTTGGGATCTGATGGTTGGAGACGAGGTAAGGTAGAGGTTCATTTCAGGCATGAGAAATTGCTTGAGCAAAACCAGAGATAGAAGAGGAGAAGGCAAGAAAGGGGAACAAAAAATCCAGGTTAGATGGAACACAAGGGTGTATGGAGAAGAGTACTATGAGATACTATGAACATAGCTTTAGAGCTAGAAGGTACCTTAGGGGAGCTCATCCAACTTCCTTATTTTACAGATGAGAAAACTGCAGCCGAGAGGGGGTAAGTGTCCCCAGGTCACACAGATAAGTAGTGGTAGTGAGGTGGCACAGTGGATAGAGTACCAGGCTCTGGTCATTCCTGTGTTGTCCTTCCCTCTTACCATATGACTGGACCATTTTCTCTTCCTGTCAGACAATTATTTGATGGTATCCTTTGCCTGAGTCTTCCTTTCTTTTTTTTTGGGGGGGGGGGGGAGTTGTTGGTTTTACGGCATTGTATGAGCTGTCACAGCTCAAAACTGCTCTAATATTTTTGGGACATAGTGTGTATTAGTCTTCTCCCACCTACCATGCACTTAAAAAACCCAAACCTTTCTTTTCATCTTAAAATTAATACTTTGTATTGGTTCTAAGGCAAAAGAGTAATAAAAGCTAGGAAATGGGGGTTAAGTGACTTGCCCAGGGTCACAAAGCTAGGAAGTATTTGAAGTCACATTTGAACCCAGGACCTCTTGCTTCCAGACTTGGCTCTCAGTCCGCTGAGCCATCTATCAGCTCACTGTGCCCTGCCTCCCACAGACATCATGCATTTTCAGTTGCCTTATATATGTTATTCATCATTAATATGAACTCATCAGAGACATTCCAAGTCTTGCTGTCATACAGCAACACTGGTGAAATGTTTGTATTGTAAAGATGGTCCTTTGCTTTCATGGCATTTTCCCTAAAGCAATCTAACCTGCTATTCTCATTTTCAGCTCTGGGCTCAACTTATTGTCCTTTTGTATTGTTTGCTCCAGTTACACACATTGTTGGACAAGTTCTATGGGTTATTTGTTCAAATGAATAGAAATCTAGGGAATAGGCATTCGTCATCCATCTCTCTTGGGTGTATGGACAGGTCAGACTCCTTTGAGTGATTCCAGATCTCTTCCCGGAGCCTCTGTATTCTCTTGGTGATTGATGTAATAAATACAATGGCATCCCAAACCAGGGATATCTAGACGACTTCACCACCTACAAGGAATACCACGAAAGAAAGCCATTAAAAAATTGATCTGTTTAAAAATGTATGTAATGGAAATGTAGCCAATGGGACACCTTACACTGTATATTCTCTGCCCCTATAGCCCTTATCTTTGAATGGAGGCCTCCTAGAACCTCCATTTAAAGAGGATAGTCATCTATTTCTCACCAAGCTGTACTCTGGCTTTCTCCTTCTTCCTCCCCAACACTTCCAGGATCAAATAGAGAACCCTCTGTTTAATGTCTGACTATTTATAACCTCTGTCTTTCCAGTCTTCCTAAACTTCCCCTCCGTCCCACTGTAATACAGCGACACTGGTCTCCTTCTTGCTTGCCTGAGAAACTCCAAATGTTTTCACCAGCAGCCTCCATGCCCAGAATGTTCTCCCTCCTCTGCCTTGTGGCTTCCCTGGCTTCCTTCATGTCCCAATTAAAATCCCATCTTTTATAGGAAGTTTTTCATGATCCCTAATTCTAGTGCCTTCCCTGTTAATTTTTCTTGTATGTACCTTGTTTATACATAATTGTTTGCATAATGTCTCCCCCATTAGACTGTGAGTTCCTTGAGAACTATTCTTTGTATTCTTAGCATTTAGCACAGTCCATGGCACATAGTGGGCACTTAATGTATACTGACTGATATTGAACATTTAACAATTGACATCTCTGCCCCAAGAGGTGAAAACTAAAGGTGCAAGCATTGATATATGATTGTGTGTGTTTATGTGTATACGTGTTTAATGGGTACTTAAGCAAGTATTTGGAAAGCTAAGGAAAGAACAGACAAAGATTAACTAGTGGTCTTTATTCTCTTCCTCTCCTTACTTTAGATGGGTATAGTTATGGCTGGCACCCATTTCTAAGCAAATATTGCAGATTGCATCTGATTGATCTAATCTTATTTTTCATAATCGCCTGTGGTTAACCTTATTCTTTGCATTCCCTTATGTCCTTTTATTAATGACATGAGAGGGGTGAGATAGCTCTAGTTGCTAAGAGGAGGGTAGGAGGAAAGAGAGAGAGAGAGAGAGAGAGAGAGAGAGAGAGAGAGCCCTCTCTTAGCATGTTGGGGTTACCCTAGTTCATGTTAGTTTTTATTTTCTCACTAGAGTCATCTTCATAGGTCATTCATAGATTTTATAACTTCAAACAGAAGTTTAAACATGCTTCATTAGACCTCTAGCCTAAACATGTAATAAGGACATTGGATTTTATTACTACTTAATCCAAATTTAAGTGGTCAGAGTAAAATTTTTGACTAGGGATTTAAGAAGGCAAGCAATAAGAGAAGTGATAGTTTGAGGGAGAATGAGAACAATCTTAAGGATCTGATACCCCTAGCATATGTAAGTTAGGTAGCCAAAAGGGGATGAATAAATCATGAAACTTCCCTTTGTCTTGAAAGCTGACAGAATGAGTTGTTTTGAATATGCCCATTTGGTTCTCTGGCTCAGTGAATGACTGACAGTTCTTCACTAGTGACAGCTGGTGGTTATATGGGATTTTAAAGAATATCTGAAAATGCATTCTTTCTGTCCTGTCATCTTTGATACTCCCAAATCCCTTGATCAGAAAGCAGCTTGCTTGGGAAAAAAAAAAAAGATGTAGGGCTTTTAGTAGATTCTAGGGTTAACTATCACTCCTTTGGGGTGATATAGCAGCTTCCAAAAGCAAATATGACCTCAAGCCCCACTGAGAAACAGTGTGATAGTTTTTAGAATTGGGTAGGTGTCATGGAAAGAAAAATGGAATTAGAGTTAGGAAGACTCAATTAAATTACCATGTAGCTATCTGACTAGCTACTACTGTTTCATGTCTTTGAGAGTCAATTTCTTTATATCTGCGTGTGTGTGTGTGTGTGTGTGTGTGTGTGTGTGTGTGTGTGTTTAATGGTACTTACTCAAGTATTTGGAAAGCTAAGGAAAGAACAGACATAGATTAGTTAGTGGTCTTTATTCTCTTCCTCTCCTTACTTTAGATGGATGTAGTTATTTATGACAGGCACCCATTTCATGACTGGCAGTTACACTAACATTTTTTTTTTTTTGGTTTAAATATTTTATTTTTTTAGAAAAGTTTTCCATGGTTACATGATTCACTTCCCTTCACTCCCCTTTCAACCCCCACCCCCATATCCAATGCACATTTCCACTGGTTTTAACATGTGTCATCAATCAAGACTTATTTACATATTATTGATAGTTTCATTGGTGTGGTTCTTTCGAGTCTACATCCCCAATCATGTCCGCATCAACCCATGTGTTCAAGTGGTTGTTTTACTTCTGTGCTTCCACTTCTGTAGTTCTTCCTCTGAATGTGGGTAACATTCTTTTCTGTAAATCCCTTACAATTGTCTTGGGTCATTGCATTACTGCTAGTACAGAAGTACTTTACATTCGATTTTACCACAGTGTATCAGTCTCTGTGTACAATGTTCTTCTGGCTCTGCTCCTTTCACTCTGCATCAATTCTGGGAGGTCTTTCCAGTTCACATGGAATTCCTCCAGTTTATTATTCCTTTGAGCACAATAGTATTCCATCACCAGCATATACCACAATTTGTTCAGCCATTCCCCAATAGAAGGGCATACATTTATTTTCCAGTTTTTTGCCACCACAAAAAGCACGACTATAAATATTTTTGTACAAATTTGTCTTTAGGCCTGGCTCTCAATTCACTGAGCCATTTAGCAGCTTTGTTTGTTCTTAAATGATTGGTTTGCTTTATTTTCTGACCATACATTTCTTCCATGATATTTTTTACTCAGCTTCTCCTTCATAATTCTTTCTTGGTAATATGTAGTAGTCTACTCATATCCACCATGTACCTCTCTCATTGCCTTTTGGGTGACCTACAACTGAGCTACTTTGGAGATTGGTAGTCCATGATTTGGTAGTCATAGAATAACTCAGGATGAATACTGAGTCTTTGTTTCGGGGGAAAAACTCAGGGTCATTAAGATTAGATTTAAATGGCTCCTATCTGATACTATGTTTATTATTTGGTTACTATTTTTCTAAGACATTTGATTCAGGAGAGTAAAATGTTCCTTTAGTGGATTTCCCCCCCCCCCACCTCCCAAGAAGGTATCTCTCATATCTGTCAAAATCACACAATACTTCCTGAAAGATGTAAGAGATATTTTGGTTGATGGTGAGAATAAGGGAAAAGATCAGCAATGTTGTTCAGTCTTTTCCATGTAGTCCTGTGATTTTGCGTGCGTGTGTGTGTGCGTGTGTGTATTATCAGTGTGTATGGTATGTATTGTATGGTGGGGCCTAGTGATGGAAAGAGGAGTTGAATACAGACTCTTTACCATAACTTCATTCAGATACTTTGCAATCTTGCCAAGTAGAGCTTATTGGAATGATTTACCCAGATGAGGAAAATGATATAAAGTAAAAGGAATTTTCAAACCATAACTCATTTTATGCCCCTCCTCCAGAGAGTCCTATGCTATATACTTCAGGGAGAGGTGACTTCTGATTTACTGAAAGACTTCTGGGATAAAGAAATGGAGAAATACAGGGAGATAGAGCAAGAAGAGAAGTAAATATCTAATGAATCCGCTATATATCTTGTTTATATGTAGTTGTTTGCATGTTGTCTCCCCAAATGGATTATGAGATCCTTGAGAGGGAGACCCATTTTTTGCCTTTCTTTGTATCTTCTGCCTTAGGATGGTTCCTAGCATATAATGGGTGTTTAATAAAGACAACTTGACTGGAAATAGCTTACATTTATATGGAGTTTTATTTTATTTTTTTTTAGACCCTTAACTTCTGTGTATTGGCTCCTAGGTGGAAGAGTGGTAAGGGTTGGCAATGGGGGTCAAGTGACTTGTCCAGGGTCACACAGCTGGGAAGTGTCTGAGGCCAGATTTGAACCTAGGACCTCCCGTCTCTAGCCCTGATTCTCAATCCATTGAGCTACCCAGCTGCCCCTATATGGAGTTTTAGTTTGAAAGGTGCTTTGTGTAACATCCAATTACAATGATTAGTTCATTTTAAGTCTAGGAGGCAATAAAGTGGTCCTTAATATCCATTCCATTCCCTCTTCTTTTCAGCTTTAGAGTTTATTTTAGAAGAAAGGTTCTGAGTTTGTCCACAAGCCCTGAGGAAAATTCTTAATACCAAGGCAGAGTTTGGGGATTTTGCCTAATTTTATATTTATATCTGTTCCAGTCAACCCCTAATCTTTTTGTGGTAGAGGCAAGTTTACTGGATTCAGTTTACTGGAAACATTTTGATAATGAAATACACTAGTGATAACAAATTACACTAGAGTGTTTGTTGAGAGCCAGGCATTGGGAGGCAAAGTTGGGGAAACAGTTGACCTTTTATTGGGACTCCCCCTAGTATAGATTTTCCTTTCTGAGATACCTATAGAGCTAATGATCTTTATTATTTCCTCCCTTCCAGGTCATAGTCCAGGCCTCCCTTTGCTTCATGCTTATTCCAACCTCAAGTATCCAGACACTTAGAATTTCAGAAATCTCAGAATCTCATTATAAAGAGAACTTCTTCCTTTCCTACAAATTGTTTATATAAAACCAGAGTTCTATGTGGAGTGGAAATTGAGGGGACCTTGAAAACTTCAAGGATGGGAGTGGGGGGCCAGCTTTTACTAACTTTTGGGATATATTAATAACTATTAATAATTTGAGAGTAACACACTAATTTCTCACTCCACACAGTTCCAAAGCTCATTAGCGAAGGTCAGTGCCCAGCATCCGTGCTGGAGAGAGGGTGGAGTTGGTGGGAGTTCCAGTCTCTTCAGTCTCTGGAGGCTCTTTTTGTGTTTCTGGAGTCTAGCTTTGAGAGAGAAGATGGATGATGCCAACTTCACTTCAGTTTTCTGATGAGGGGAGATTAAGATTCCAGCCCCCAAACTTGTAGTGACTCTTCTTGTCTCCAGAAGCCTCTCGCAGTATATCACGACCTTCTTAGGATCAAAATCCGGACCTTCAGCTTATGACACTGACATGCTGCCTACTGCGCTAAAGATTCACTCTCACTGGGCTTGGCCCTGATGGGAATGATCATCCTCACTCAAGCTCAAAATAAGGTCTTTTTTGTTAGTCTGAGACCAGTGAAGTAGGACCCTCCCTCAGGGAGGAACTCTCATAGGACAAGGTCAAACCTTTAAGCTAAGTAAACGGGGGTTCCTTAAATCTTTCTAGGCTACAAGTTGGGGGGTTTCTAGATTCCACGTCGACATTGGCAATCTTCATCAAGCCCTTTTCCCTGCTTATTATACTACTAGAGACTTTGGGAAAGTTTCCTTTTTGGGCGAGATCTGAGATTTTCTTGAGTAACTGATTCCTAGTGGGAGAAGTCCTTCGCTCTCTATTGTCTGATGTATATTCTCATACACATACTTTTTAAAACCCTTATCTTGGTTTCCGGGTTAAGATGGCGGCAGAGTAAGAAGCAGCTCTTAACCTCTCCTGACCGAAACACACAAAACTCCACAAGGGGACATAAAAACAAGTCCAGACGAACTGAGGAACCCCACAACAGGGCACAGCGTGGAAGGTACGTGGAATCGAGACATTTCCAGGCTAAAAAGGGCTCTCACTCACTCAATCGCGGGCTGAGCAACCGCCCCACCCCCAACCCCTCCACACTCACCTATAGCTCCGAACCCAGCTAAAAAGAAATAGAGCAAGTTTGGGGCACCCATCGAGTCATCGGCAGCTCCGGGACCTGTTCCTGAGAGCAGCAAGACTTAGGACCCCATTAAGTCAAGAACGCACGCGAAATCTGAGCGCG
>NC_058132.1:55988267-56000445 GCF_016433145.1 Gracilinanus agilis
CGGGCCGCTCTAGCTAGTCCAGGGTCTTGGTCCCTTCTCTCCGGGCCCTGCGCGCTGGGCCACGTGATAGGGGCGCTTGGAGGCCGCTGCCAGGCGGAGGCTCGAGGGACGCGGCGCAAGCGCAGAAGCCGCCCCGCCGTTGCCTCGGCGCCGCTGCCGCTGCAGCCGCCGCCTGCTTCGCCTCATCAGCTGCGCTCGGGGCGCGTCGTCTCCCCCTCCCGTCTGGGTCGGGGGCCGGGCCATGTCCCGAAAGCAGGCGGTGAAGAGCCGGCCGGGCAGCGCCCGGAAGGCCGAGGCGGAGCGGAAGCGGGATGAGCGCGCGGCTCGGAGAGCCCTGGCCAAGGAGCGGCGGAACCGGACGGAGCTCAGCGCCGGCGGCGAGGAGGAGTTCGTCAGCTTCGCCAACCAGCTGCAGGCCCTGGGGCTCAAGCTGCGCGAGGTGCCGGGCGACGGGTGAGGAGGCTGGGGGAGGTGAGATGGAGGAGGAGGAGGCGCGCGCCCTGGATGGGGGAGGGGAGGCGCGCGCCCGGGGGGGAGGAGGCGCACGCCCAGGCCTGTCGCTTGAGAGAACCAGGGGAGAGGGGAGGGAGCCGGACCGGGGTACAGAGGTTCGCTCTTGAGGCCTGGGCCAGTGAAAAGGTAAGGAGGCTGTGAGCATTAACTAACACCTTCAGATGCAGCCGCTTAACTTTTTTTTTTTTTTTTTTTTAACCCCTTATCTTCGGTCGTAGAATCAAAACCGTATCAATTCTAACCGAAGAGTAGCAAGTGCTAAGCAGTGAGTGTTAAGTGATTTGCCCAAGGTCACACAGCTAGAAGGGGTCTGAGTTCAGATTTGAACCTAGGACTAACCGACTCTAGGTCTGGCGCTTTATCGGCTAAGCCACCTCGCTGTCCTCAATCACTTAATTTTTTTCTCAACCTTAGTTTCCTTATATGCAAAATGGAGCACTTACCTCCTAGAGCTGTTCTTTGTGTGTGTGTATGGGGGCTGTCAGATGAAGCGATGTAAATGATAACTATTATGAGTAATAGCAAAGGACACTCAGGGAACTGACAAAACGAAACAGTGCGATCTCCAGGAACTTACTATGTGATGGAGAGACTGGTAGTTTAATAGCATTGATTAAATTGTTCAACTGGGTTTGTGCTAGGCACTAAGCTAAGTGATACAGGTACCAAGAAAGACAAAACAAAACCGACCAAACAAAAAACCTGCTGCCCCAACCCCTCCTGGGTCTCACAACCTAATTGAGTAGACAGCATGCAAACAACTCTGTATGGATGGTAAATGGGAGGTAATCCCAGAGGGAAGGGTATACTCAGACAGTGACTGTGTCAGAAAGAACTTGACTAATTGACAAGGTCTTGGGGATAGGAGATGTGGAGACCAGATATATGTGTATAGGGATTGTGGTGATCCTCCTCTTTCTGGAACTCCTAAGGACTAGGGATAAAGGAAGAGTAGACTGGGAACTCCTTGAGGGCAGAGACTGCTTGATTTTTGTTTTTGTGTTCACCATGTCTGACCAAGACTTTTTTTTTCTTTTTGCCTGAAACTTGTGATTTAATTGGTGTAGGAACATCTCTCTGCTAATCTCGATTTACAGTTGTCTTGCATTTTACTTAACATCACAGATTTAGAGCTTGAAAAGACCTTAGAGTCACCTAAGCCAACCTCTTCATTTTGCAGATGGAAAAACTGAGACCCAGAGAAGTTAAATAGCTTGCACAAGATTATGCAGGCAAAAAATGTCAGAGGTGGATTCAAATAGTTTCATTGCCTCAGGATTCAGCACTTCTTGTCATAATGGGTTTTTTCTCTCCCAGCTTAGAATTGCTTAGAGCACTGAAACATTTATATGATTTGCCTAAAGTCACACAACAAATATATATGCCAGAGATGAGACTTGAACCCAGGTCTTCCTAATGCTGTTCACTGAGCCTCTGCTTATTAAATTGAATTGACTGGGTAAAGTGATCCCCAGGAAACAGGGACAGGGTGAGTGAGGTTGGACAAGGGAGTTGAGTTAGGAAAGTTGAATCACTGGTAGGAATGAAGGCAGATGGAAGAAAGGACTAGAGGATAGGATGGATGAGTTTAGAGCAGTGATGGGCAAACTACTGCCCGTGGGCCAGATGGGGGGCGGGTGGTGCCTGAAATGTTCCATCTGGCCTCTAGACATTATTCCTAATCTGACCAATACAAGGAGTAGGATACAATACAATGAAACTTCGAAAGAGTTGTCTTAGAAACAGACTGACAGTTGAACATTTCCTTTCCTTTGGCCCCCTCTTTAAAAAGTTTGCCCATCACTGGTTTAGAGAAGTAGGATTAGCTTTTTGAGGAAGGAGAGGGTATCCAGAGGTAATATCCTTGGGAAAAGCTACACCTGATTCGTCAGGTTTATATCCACAGCTTTCTTAATTGTGTGGGTTATCATGCTTGTTCATAGTTAGGGAAGCTGAGGCCTAGAGAAGTGAGATTTTTGCTAAGAGGATCATGGTTATTAAGTACCAGAGCCATTTAGTTA
This sequence comes from Gracilinanus agilis, assembly GCF_016433145.1. NCBI lineage: Eukaryota > Metazoa > Chordata > Mammalia > Didelphimorphia > Didelphidae > Gracilinanus > Gracilinanus agilis. The sequence goes on from NC_058132.1 coordinate 55,990,802, forward strand.
GAACTATCTTTTGCTTTCTGGCCTGGGGCTTGATCTAGTCAAGTCCATTAGGGGTAGAGAAGGTAGGAGAGAAATATGTAGTTAAACAATTGGGAGCAGGGGAGTGCAGTGGGAGAGGGCATGATCAGCATAAATTTGAGAAAAGGCATGTGGTCACAAGCACTTATCTGTGTATGATTGGAAGGGAGGGTTACAAGGATCATGGGTAATGGAGGGACAGGAAGCAGGGAAAGCCTTTGAAAGGCAGGAATAGACATAGAGGAGGGGATTTGGGAACATGGCTTGTCTCTTGAGAAGGAATGATGAGGTAGAAACAGAGAAGATCTTGGGAGAGCCTTTCTCCTCTTCTCTCTGGTGCTGAGGTTATAGGAGTACAAGAATGGGAGGGAAGAGAAGAAAATTCAGCTGAAACAGGGCTCATATCCTTTGTCTCAAAGGTGGGGAAAGAGGCTTACAGTTAATACTACCACCTGGCATTCGGGGCTTTCAGTGATGTAACCCCAGACTACCTTCCCAGCCTGCCTTCTACCTTACAGTCTGTCTAGATTAGGCTGTTCTCTAATTAAGACCCCCTTTTTCAGTACCTTGACTTTGTTTATATTTCATTCTGTCATCCTTTGCCTCCTGACACCCTATTTATCCTCTAAACCTCTGCCTAAATATCATCTCTTCAATGATTTGCTCTCCCAACCCTCCACCCCTTATTAAGTGACTAGTCTGCTATATGCTGGGGATACAAAGACAAAAACAAAATGCCCCCTGCCTTCAAGAAACTTACATTCTATTGAAACACTGGGCTTATGGCCACCCTGTGGGCTTTCTCTGTGGCTGTCCTAGAGTCAGTGATCAGTTCTATTACCATATGAGTAAAGGTATTCCCTTGGGAAGTAACAGATGTTGGTATGAATTGTTTTGTTGTAATCATGTGGCAGTGATTTAACAGCTTATTGATTTCTACTTTTGAGTACCCCCTGGCTATCACCTGGAAACAAAATTCAGAATGTAGAAAATCCACCTTCTGGTTTGGATATTTTTAGGCTTATTTTTATTTTTTATTTTTTGCTGTGATTCACAAAGTTATGCAATCTGAGATAGCACCTAAATGAAAGCCGTGATTTCTAATGGTCATAAATGGTGGTGGAATATTTTGTGTGTTATCATCCCTTGGAAGCTTTGGACCATTTCTAAATTAACATAATAGCTAGTGTTAAAATTTATTTAAAATTATATACTTAGAATAAGTATTTAGAAAGTCTCAAAGTCATGTGAAAAAATTTACCTGTACACTTTCCCTTACCTTCTCAGCTATTTATCTTGATTGCCGATAAGTTTTGACTCTGCTAGTAGTTTGGGATTTTATGGCACTTGAGCCTGGGTTAGTCAGTGTCTTTACAAAAAAATTATTTTAAAAAAATCAGGAGAATCTGCTTTCTCTCCCTCTAATTTCCTCTATCCTCTTCCTTTCCTCTCTGCCGTCCCAACTCATGTCCCCCAATTGAAAAAGAAAGGAAAACAAGAACCTGTTATAAACATGTAGAGTGAAGCAAAATAGATTCCCATATTGGCCATGTCAGAAAAGAATATATCTCAGTATTCATCAGGCCATCCCCTCTCAGGAGGTTGGTAGCATATTTCATTAATATTCTAGATTCATGGCTAATTTTAAATACCTCTATCCCAAACACATTTTAAAGTTTGTTTTATTTTGTATTGCTTCCCTCTACAAATTCCTACTTGTGAATTCATTTATTTGTACTTTTAACTCTTAGAATGCTTAACTTTGTTATTGAGCAGCCTGGCAATACTAGTGTGAGGCATATTGTAGAATGAAAATATTAAAAAACAACATTCTGTGTGGAAAAGTAAGTAGTTTGGAATAAGACTGTGCCACTGTTTGGCTTCAGAATGGCATAATTCTAATCACTGACTTCATAGTTATGAAGATATGAGGTTATGTTCCTGTCTTATTTGGATTTTTTTTTTGTCAGTTTTAAGATTGGAAAATAGATTAGTCTTTTGGATATCTGAAAGTTCAGGTGAAGTGTTGGAAATTGTGGTGACCTAGGCTAGTGGTTTTCTTTGGATGAGAGTAAATGCTGATCCCTAGGTGATTGGTGAGGAGTCAAGGGAAAAAACACCTTCCATTCCATAATAGAGTTGTTTGTTCAATGAATGTTCATTTGCATAGGTTGCTCTTACCATATCCTTAGGAATCAACCCTGTTGCAAGAGCTTTTGTCCCTCCAACTGCTTAGCCAGACAGATTCCTTTAGAATCTAACAAACAGTTTTCTTTGGGGCTCTTATCTAAAATGAGTAATGAGATAGCTGTGTCACAGAACCTCTAGTGAAACTAGGTTCAGAAAGAGGGCACTGGATACGGATTGCCATGTAGACTATCTGTTTCTTAGGTGATATGGGGAAATCCTAGATCTTGGGGTCTGGAAGAGACTTCAAGAAGTCATCTGGTCCAAACTTCCCCTCACCTTTATAGGGAAAATATTATCCTTATTTTGCAGCTAGGACAACTGAGGCAAAGAGAGATTAAGTGTTTTTTACAGGATTGCATAGCTAGTAAGTGAAAATGAGAACAGAGGTCCTAGTGCAGAGCTTCTCCTACTACGCTACATTCTTTCTCAAGTAGATTCTATTTTTTTTTTTTTTAAACTGAGAAACTCTGAATAACAACAGGATGGCAAAATGAAATTTCAGAGGACTCTTGTTGAAACATGCTCTTCAACTTTAGAGAATCAATGGACTCATTGCAGATTGTGACATTTTCCCTCCCCCCCCCCCCCCCATGTCTAGTGTAGAAATTTGTTTTGTTTGTGATCAGTTTTGCTTTTCTTGTCTTCTCAATGGATAGGGAAGGGAGAGAGGTTATTACTATTAGAGTGGAAAGATCACTGGACTTGGAGCCAGAAGATCTGGGTTTAAATTCTGCTTTCCTATTTGATAGCTGTGTGCCTGTAAGCAAGTACTTATCTTTTTTGAACATTCGTTTCTTCCTCTGAAAAATGCAAAATAAAATTTTTCTTTTGTACTGTATACCTCCCAGAGTTCTTGGGAGGAAACTGCTTTGTAAACCTTAGTGCACTGAATAAGTATGAATTATTTCTCAAGGTTGTCTTCTCAGGGAGTCTGGAAAGGCAGTGTGCACTTCTTCCACTGGTGCATATTGTTACAAATAAAATTAATCTGACCCTGGGTCATTGTCCAAATTGTTCAACAAATCTTTTTTAAGGTTTTAAATATGGTATAGTGCAGAGAGCAATAGGTTTGTAGTAAAAAAAGATAATGTTCTGAAATTGGGGTTGTGATGGATCCCTTGGCAGATTATGAAACTTTCTTAAGCTCAGTTTCCTCTTTTTATATAAAATGTAAATGATACTTCTTGTGCTACCTACTTCATTTATGTGGCTGCTGTGAAGAAAGCAGTTTGTAAACCTGTAAGCACCATGTAAATGAGTAATTATTGTCCAGTGCCGTGGAGACCTTTCTTAGATTCATTTGATAAGAATCATTTTTAGCTGTTTATGCTTGTTTTATTAAAATGAAAATTTTATTAACCAAAACATCTTTCTTTCCAGCAATTGTCTATTTCGAGCTCTTGGTGATCAACTAGAGGGACATTCACGAAATCATCTTAAGCACAGACAGGAGACTGTTGACTATATGATAAAACAGCGGGATGATTTTGAACCCTTCGTGGAGGATGATATTCCCTTTGAGAAACATGGTAGGTTCAGTGGGATACTATAACCTCTTGGAGAATTATATTAGGTAATAATGTTTATTAGCAGCCTTGACTGTATTGTCACAAGGTAATTCTTTAAAAGTGATTTTCTTAATGAATGTCAGTTAGATAATATCAATGTAGCCCTCAAATTTATAACTTTATTTCTTATACCTAAAGTGGGAAGAAAAAATGCAGGTCTTGTGGCATAGTTCTCACTTAAAGCCTCTTTCATCTTGAAAGGTGGAAACTAACCCTTTAAATGAACAATTGATATTGCTCAGTGAACTGCAGTAGTCTCTCATAAGATCTGTTTAGAATTGGAAGGGACCTTAGGGATCATCTATCCCCTCCTTTTTCAGTACCTACTCTGTAACTGAGACTTAGAGAGATGGTGACTTACCCAAGGTTACACTGTAAACCTATAAAATGCTGAGGTTCAATCTTAGTTTCTTTATAACTTAATGTAATGTTGTTTGAGCTCCTCTTATTCTGAGGAGATTGCCATAGCTTTATTGAAATTTGCAGGTCAATTTTTATACAAATCAGGTAAGTATTGCTTAGCCAAATTATATGTATTTACAAAATGAGTTTGTACATTTGCCAGTGTGAATTTCATTCTGAATGTTTTAATTCAAAGAAATTTGTTGAGTTTGGTTTTGTGACCCTTAGGGGAATGTTGTTATATTCAGTTGTTTTTAGTCATGTCCAATTCTTCTGCAAACTCATTTGGGTCTTTCTTGGCAAAGATACTATAGTGATTTGCCATTTCCTTCTCTAACTCATTTGACAGATTAGGAAACTGAGGCAAATAGGGTTAAGTATCTTGACTGAGACCACAAAGCTAGTAAGTATCTGAAGCCTAGTTTGAACTCTGGAAGATTCATTTTCCAGACTTCAGGCCCAGTACTCTATCCAGAACCACTTTGTTACCCATATGGAGAATAGAAACTTTATAAATTATTTAATTTTCTAAAAAAATTTATATGAGGATTAATAAATGATTTTTAGAAAAAAATGCTGTTACTCTTTTGAAGGCATGTAGGAATGACAATGAAAGGACTAACGGAGAGATTCTGTTATCAGAGATGAAAGAATTCTTAGTCTATATACCTTCAAGTTGGTGCCAGAGTTAAAGATTTGGAAACCAGACCTTATATTTGTTGTGGAGAAATATTATAAGACATTTATTGTGAATATAACTTTTTTTAAAGAAGTGGAATAATCCTGAAAATTGGGAAAAATAATCCTTTCTTTGAATGTTAATATAAGGATTATTCAGTTATATTGTGATTTTAAGACTTTCCAATTAGTTTAAATGGCAGTAAAATGAGTTAGCATTTTTAGAAATGACTCTTCAATTACACTTTTCTCTGGATACCACATTGCTCAGTGATTTTAAGGCTTTTCAAATTCAAGAGTCTTGCTCCCTTCTAGGGAGTCTGTTGAGTCTGGATTCCTTAGTACTTTTTCAGAGATCACATTCTCTTTATGATTGTTGAATCTCAGTTTTTTCTGTAAGAATTTCAGGTAAGGCATCCAAGGTTGAAATAGGTATTTCTCACCTGAATTGTACTTTATATGGCCATTTACTCCTATCTATCATCTGCATGTAGCAGAATAATTAATGAAGTTTTGTTTGTATTTTTAATGTTCTTTCCTGAAGCCTTCATTTTTCTCACATTTTTATTTAGTTTCCAGTTTGGCAAAACCTGGTACTTTTGCTGGAAACGATGCAATTGTAGCCTTTGCAAGAAATCATCAAATGAATGTTGTTATTCATCAGCTTAATGCTCCTTTGTGGCAGGTAAGTCACCTTGTAGAGAATTCACAGCAAAGACTTATAAATAAATTAACATTGGGGCTTCTTTAAGTGGAGGAGAGGGACTGGAACTGTGATTCCATTGGCGTAGGTAAGTCTCAGATGAGAAAATTCCCTCAACCAGCACAAGTCAGCATTTTCCTTGGAACTTTTTGTCTCAGAGACTTGCCTACAGCCTAAGTATTTTGCCTTGGGGTCCTAAGTAATATGACTAGAAATGTACTGATGGGTTATGTAGGAAAAACTGTGAAGTAATATTTACACAAATGAGGTTGTAACATCACAAAATCACACACTGATACACAAAGATGAAGTCTTTTGAAAGCTAACAACCAACAAGCATTTGTTAATGCCTGGTTGTGTTAAATATACTCTGAGACTTATCAAGGCCAGGAATGTTTGAATGATATAATTAGTTCTTTGGGAACAAAGAGAGCCACACCATATATATTACAGGAAATTTTTTTTTTTAACCTTTACCTTCCATCTTGGAGTCAATACTGTGGTAAGGGCTAGGCAATGGGGGTTAAGTGACTTGCCCAGGGTCACACGGCTGGGAAGTGTCTGAGGCCAGATTTGAGCCTAGGACCTCCCGTCTTTAGGCCTGGCTTTCCATCCACTGAGCTACCCAGCTGCCCTGTACAGGAATATTTTAAAAATGCCATTTTGCAAATCTGTTTGAAAATTTTTAAAAATGAGGATTTTAAGGTAAAAATGTTCCTTTATTCCTATTCTGGGTTGGAGTAAATAGAAATAATAATAGCTAACATTTATATACTGCTTACTATGTACCCCTCCTAAGTATTATCTTATTTGATCTTCCTTACAACCCTGGTAGGTAGGTGCTATTGTTAGCTCTATTTTATAGATGAGAAACTGAGACAAACAGTGACTTGCCTAGGGTCACATATCTGATATGTGTTGGAAAAATTTGAACTTAGGTCTTCCTGACTTCAATCTCAACATTCCACTGTGCCACCTAGTTGTACCTAAAAAAAAATATACAAAATTCCAGTTTCATATTTCATTTTTTATTCTGAATAGGGAGGGGGGAGAGCTGTTTATATACTTAAAAAAGTAACATTTTTTATAAAAATGAATACCTTTGCTAAGAATAGCAACTCACATTTATATCAGACAGTCTAATCTCTCCTGTCTTTTGGTTCCTTCTCCATGTCCCCTTTGAGGCAGGTGGTATGGTATTTGCTTCATTCTCAAGGTATGGAAATTGAAGCTTTTCAGAATTTCACAGCTAAGTGGCTTCAGTTTGGCAGGCATTGATTAAGTGCTTGCTGTGGAATGCAGTGTTAGAGCCTGGGGATTTGGAGACATTTTGTGTCCATCGGACCTTTTTCTTCTTTTCTTTGCCCTCTTTGGACTATATGCCTAGCAGTGGCATCTCTGAATCAGAGGGTATGGATAGCATAATCAGTAATTGAAAGCCAGCCTGGTTTCTACTTCTATGGACCATAATCAGAAGTTTTTTTGGCCTTTTGGAGGTAGTTCCTATGGGCATATTTGACCTCCTTTCCTTATAGAAAAGTGGTATCCAGGGAGGGGTATTAGGCCAGGAGCAGGGTTTCAGTATACATTGCTAGCATGTTTCTTCCTGCTTTGCTTTCAGATTCGTGGTACAGACAAAGCTAACGTTAGGGAGCTGCACATTGCATATAGGTATGGTGAGCACTATGACAGTGTTCGGAGAATCAATGATAACTCAGAGGCTCCTGCCCATCTTCAGACAGAGGTGAGTGTGGACTTCTTCCCTATTGCTTTAGCCTAGTAGCAATATTCCCTGAAAAAACAGAGGGTATCCTTTAGAGTTCAACAGTCAGTATGACTTTTCACAAATAGCTAGTGGTAGGGAGTTGCAGGGTTTGTTTTCTTCCTTCAGTTCAGATAGAGGAACTGAGGAATGCTTTCTTACCAGAGTGCTTTCTTATAGAAGCAGTTGGTACTCAAACTGGCTTCCTTTCACTGAAATTTTCACTTTCTTGCTATTCTTTTTGTGCGAAGTAGCTAGCATCTTCCTTACAGATTAAGGGATAATGCTACTTATGGATGAATCTTTGGGACCCAGGAGTGGATTGCTTTGTGATTATGGAAACTGAGCTTGGTATTAACTGAGTTTTTAGGGACATTGTTATGGAATTAGGTGAGCAAATATTAGGTAAATTATGATCAAATTGGATTGGTCCCCTGGGATGGAAACTATTGGATCATGATTTGTTAATCTTTATTCAAAATCTAGAAAGACAGATGAAATATAGAGTTTTATTCCATCATCTGTGTCTTCAAACAATATCTAAAAGTAGATAAGCCCTCTCTTGTTGCAATAATTCAGCTGGGGCTAGGACAGTGTAAAGAGTTGGGTAGGACAGTTCTTTTATTCTTGCTGCTGCCAGTTCAATGGGAGATATGTGTGCCTCTAATGCTGATCAGTTAGTATCAATATTATGGCTTTCAACACTATAAAGAGCAGCTAGAAATGTTGTTGGTCTGGTGTTGGCTGGGCTGATGCTCCTCCACATCTAAGATAGTCCAATAAATGCCTGATATCTTTTTATATTGAGGCCTTATGTCTACATCTCAGTTACTTCTGGAAGTGACTCCCTCATTGTAACAAAGGAAAACAGCGAAGCAGAACCACTCAATGTAGTGACTGCACTTGGATATCTTTTTGTGTCTGGGACTTGGGATGGTGGTCCTTAATCTCCTTGCCTGAGTCAAGTGTTGACCCAATTATTGATCTTTGTCTTGAAATATCTTAGAATGCTTTTCATCATTATTCTTTTACGGATTTTATTTTTTTTCAGATCAGAATATCTACTTTTAATGAAGATAATAAAAACAGTATGTCCAAATACATGATTTTTGTCTTCAGATTAAATTTTTTTTTTAGTTTCAGATGCTTAATAAAGATGAATCAAATAAGAGAGAGAAGATTAAGCCAAAGGAGGAGGACTTTGAAGAAGACTTGAAAGATGAAGTAGATGATGCTGTACAGAAAGTTTGCAATGCAACTGGATGCTCAGTTAGTATCCACATAGTAAATAAATATTTTGTAAGCAATACTAGTTAGATGACACATTTCTTGTTCACTATAGTTTGTAGTGTTACTACTACTACTGAGAAGACCTACCACCTTCTGAGATACCAGTAGGCCTGTTGTACCAAAATACTTAAATGAGAATTCCAGTTTCCTGCCTGATGATACTTTGCTTACTGGATTGCATCAGCTGATTGTATATGATGGGATTTAAAAAAAAACAAACTTTAATGAACACTGATTATTCATTTCCCTTTCATTTTGTAGATTTGCCTGGTATTGCTCTCTTTATAAAAATAGCATATGTGGGTTTTCTAATTAGTGTTTGGCATTGATAAAAATCTATTAAAAAGAAGAGAACTTTTTACATTAAAAGTAGAGAACTAAAATAGTATTTAGATCTGCTCCAAAGTTATTTGAAAGACTTTAGTGATCACTCTAAATGCTCTATATTGTTGAAATGATGGACTTCTTTATGATGAGTAAAGCTTATAGAAATTTTTAACTCAGGCAGTTGTATTTCATTAAATTGCTGCAATGAAATTGGATAGGTATGTGTAAATAGGATAGTAACACATCTTTCTGATTTTTTCTTTGATAGGATGTTAATTTAATAGTCCAGAACCTAGAAGCTGAGAATTACAATATTGAATCTGCAATACTTGCAATGAACCAGGGAAAAAGAAATTGTAAGTAGATACTGTACTATTTATGAACCTGCAAAATGAATTAGTATTTCTTTGTTCTCAAACTATAGACATTATAGTTTTTGTTAGTATTAGCTCCTCTAGTTGGGAGTTCCTTGGTTTTATAATGTGAAAGGGAATTTAGGAGGTAGAAAGGAAAGGAAGGTAGGGAAGCCTGAGGAAGGGTATCCGGGGTAGCCCCCAAGCCTAGGAGGGGAAATTGACTGGAGCTCAATAAAGATCAGGTAGCACTTATTGTTAGAATAGCTAGGTTTATTTAGTTTAGAAAAGGGAAGGTCTAGGGAAGCTAGGAGGTAGATCTCTGAAAAAGGCACAGAGAGAGAGAGAGAGAG
>NC_058132.1:56005427-56007020 GCF_016433145.1 Gracilinanus agilis
GTTTTGATTTGCATTTCTCTAATTATTAGAGATTTAGAACACTTTCTCATGTGCTTATTGATACTTTTGATTTCTTTACCTGAAAATTGCTTATTCATGTCTCTTGCCCATTTATCAATTGGGGAATGGCTTGATTTTTTATACAATTGATTTAACTCCTTGTATATTTGAGTAATTAGACCCCTGTCAGAGTTTTTTGTTATAAAGATTTTTTCCCAATTTGTTGTTTCCCTTCTGATTTTGACTATATTGTTTTTGTTTGTACAAAAGCTTTTTAGCTTAATATAATCAAAACCATTTAATTTACATTTTGTAATTTTCTCTAATTCTTGCTTGGTTTTAAAATCTTTCCTTTCCCAGAGATCTGACAGGTATACTATTTTGTGTTCACTTAACTTATTTATAGTTTCCCTCTTTATATTCAAGTCATTCACCCATTCTGAATTTGTCTTGGTGAGATATTGATCTAAACCTAATCTCTCCCATATTGTTTTCCAAATTTCCCAGCAGTTTTATCTATGTCCTTTTCTAATCTCTTTTGTATAAGCATAGTTTTGTTGTCCTTTTTAATATAATCATCAATGTAGTAAATTTTTAATTTTCTATTTGTCCGTATTTATTTTAATACTTGTCATTTTTGTTATACTATAATATTGTTACATTGTTGTACTGTGAAATTAGCCACTCTCTGATTGTTGGATGTGTAGGTTTGTACAGAAAATACTTTTGTGCAAAAAATAGACCAACTTGATTTTCTTTTTTTAAGCTTTTTACTCCCTTTTAATGATATCCTTAGGATGTAGTCCCTAACAGTGTGTTTGTACAATGGGTCAAAAGTTATAACTTTCACTGAATATGATGACCTCATTGATGCTGATAGGTGATTCTAAGTGCTATACATTTAGAATTGTTGTCCTTTCTAGCTCCTGTCCTTCATTACCAAATAAATGGCTTTCCTTCTAAATCCATAACTCTTCTGAATTTTCCTATTCCATGAAGGACACCATGCTTCCAGGTACCCAGGTTTGTAATCATGGATTCCTTATTCTCCCTTACCACACATGTCCAGTCAGTTGTTAAATCTTGTCAATTCTACTTCTACAACCTCTGTCCTCTTTTTTTCTACTCACAAGGCTACTGGTTAGACCAGACCCTCATCCTTTCTTGTTCAGTTGCAGGATCCTTCTAATTAGTTTCTCTTCCTCAAGTCTCTTCTTTCCAATTCATATTCCAAACTAATTAATAGTCCTAAAGCATAAGTCTGGCCATTCTCTTCCCCTTCTCAGTTTACTTAAGTAGCATCCTTGTTATCTTTAGATTCAAATACCAACTCCCTTTCTTTGGCCCTTAAAGCCTTTAAGAACCTGGTTCCAAATTGCCTTTCTATCTTTATTTAATCACTTCCCTTATGTACTCTGATGCTTCAGCCAAACCAGCCTTTTTTCTATACCTCATACTCTTTCACTTCCACTCCTTACCTCTGCTCCTTATCATTTTACCCTTATGTCTTGAATTCCTTGTTTTTCATCAAAGTTTAGCTCAGGTGTCATTTTCTATATAGGCCTTTCTACCTCCCTCTCCCCCCCCCCCGCC
>NC_058132.1:56007090-56113097 GCF_016433145.1 Gracilinanus agilis
CCCCCCCGCCCCAATCCTTTCTGTGGTGATATTTAGGTTTATATATCTATTTCCCATCAAACTTGTTCTCTGATAGAATTTTATAAGCTCTCTGCTTATATAAACTGTTGTTTTTATATCTTTACTGCCTGGCACAATAACTGGCACATAGTAAAATGGCACACTTAATGCTTAACAGATTCTTTTCCAAAAAGTTTGCATCATTCCATATATATCAACTTTTTAATAGGGTGCTGATTTCCACATTGAATTTTATTGTTTTTAGCAGTTTTTTAAAGGCTCATTTTGAGATTCTTTTAAAATTATTTTAATTTGAAATTTTCAGGTTATTAGAAAATTTGAGAAGTAACATAGCTCTTTCATGAGGGAAAACTATTGGAGAATGGAAAAGAATGAATTAGTTATTTTGTTTTTTTCACATCTCTTCTCAGAGATAGACTTAAAATTGAATGGTAATCAGAAGTTATTTCTTTAATGTTGAAAGTTTCTGGAGTTCCTACTAAAAAGCTAATGTGTGCATGCACTACTGGCCACCACTGTTTTTCCTTTCTTGTAGGCAGCCACAGTCTGTCAGATACATTTGCACTGATATGGAAAATCTTCTCTTTCAGGTAACAAATAAACAAAAGAGAGAGCAACAGCGCCTAGAAAAGAAGAAGCGCCAGGAGGAACGACATCGTCAGAAAGCACTCGAGAATAGGAGTAACAACACTGATAACAATCGAAGCGAAGCAGATGTTAGTGCACAGGTCACCTTGGTGAAGACCTTTGCTGCCCTCAACATCTGATTGGTCTTGGTGTCTTTTAAAACAAGCTGATGGAAATGGATTGCCGAATAGGAAATAGACTAATCTTTCTGATAAGGCCATCATTTAAAAAAAAAAAAAAGAAAAGAAAGGAAAAAGCTAACAAAACATATACCAAAACATTAGTTTGTTGCTAGCTCTTTTTAATTTAGCATTTCATCAGTGATGTGTTCTTTTTTATTGTTGTTTTGACCACACATGCAGTAAAAATCACCTTCTGTAAAACTCAAGAACTTAGGAATGGTTAATTAGGTCAAGTGGAACATTTTAAGTGTGGCTCTGCTCTCCCTGACAATGAGTTCAGTGGTTTTGGACTCTTTCCTTAATATTTGGGTGAGTTTTGCTTTATTATTCACAAATTAATTCAAGTTAGTAGTTTCAAATTCAGAATGACAAGCCTTTCCCTTGTTTTTTACAGACATTAATATACAGGGTAGTTTGCAAATGATCTCCAACTCAGGAACAAGCTTAGATTTCTTTTTTTTTTTTTCCTTCTCTTCCTAATTGCATAGACAAAAATTCAGGAACTGTTTTTCCAAAGCTGAATAATACAGGGTTAGACGGGGCCTAGTCAGGGTGAAAATAGATTAACGTAGATTTCTCCCCCTCCTGGATTTTAATATTGAGTTTCAACCTGGACCAGGTGCTCTTCATGTCTAGTTGTACTCAAGCCATATGCTAGCTAATACTTCTGACTGTTAATGAGAAAAAAAAGAAAAAGCAGAATTGTTGATTTCTTGATACCCATTTCTTTGAAATGGAAAGGTTGTCTTATTGTTTACAAAACATTTCTGGAACTTTGGACATGACTGGAGCAGGGTTTTCTTCTCTTTCGTAGTAATGAAGGGGATGTCAAGGAATTCCTGACTTGATGTCTGAGAAGTTCCCTTCAAAGGAGTTCTTTATACGTAGGACTGTTTTTAAAGAGGGAGAACCATAGATGTTTGGAAGAATTTTTTTTGTTTTTGTTTTCCCAAATTGATATTTTAAACACCTCAGATTTCTTCTATTTTAGATTTGGAAAGCTGCTATCAAAGATGTTGAGGGAACTTGATTGTGCTGGTCCATGAATTAAAATTTCTTTAGGAAATTTTATTTATTATTAATATTAATGATTAATCATTACTATTAATCATTTACTAAGGAAATAAAATTCCTTGTAATAATGAAATTATTTCTCATTGTTGGGGTTTTGATAGTAGAAAAAGCTCACTGCACTTGTCATTGTAGATCACTGGGTTGGAACAAATATCTCAGCTAAGGTCCTTAAACAATAAGTCTCATTCTGAAATTGCATGCCCAGATTTGAGCAATTTGAGCATGTTTTCTCAGAATTTTTATTTGTGTAAAGGAACCTCTTCCTATCTGGGAATGTCTGTATGTGGTGTCTAATCTTCAAACTTTGACTGATTTGTGTGAAAACAGTACTTGGTGAGTCAAAGTTAGATTGTGATCTGATTTCCTATTTAAAAAAAAAAAGTTGTAAAGATTCCCAGTAGGGGAGACCTATAAAAGCAATATTTGAATTGTTTAGATATTGCTGTCTGGGCTGGTCCTGGATTCATGAAATTATCTTTTTAGTAGCAGCATCTTTGCTTGTGTTGGTTTAAATGATGTGTTTTGATCTTTTTTTTTTTTTGTCTCCATTTTGATGAACTTTTGATTGGAACATGAACATTTCCCTGGGATGGTTCCCAGGACATTGTGGTTTGGGATTTTTCCAGAGTACAGATTGTAATATTTATCAGGTTTCTTAAATAGCTAGGTGGAGACAGACCATGCATACTGGTCAATAGAGTTTTTTTCCTTCTGCATATTGTAGAATCCCTAGTTGAGATAGTCTCCATTATTTAGGCAAAAGATTAATTTTGTCTTTTGAGAGCTACTTTTGAGTGTTTTTTTAAAAATACTTTTATAAATATAATTTAGGGTTGGTTACTCTGTTGGTATTCATCTCTGGGCACATTCCTAATTGGGGCCATGTTTTTTCCCCAATGAGCTATCTTTCTGTTCTGTTGGGTTTGTGCTCCTGTATGACAACTGACAGAGGAGAGTGGGCCCCATCAGAAAGAACAAGAAGAGAGATGAGATTGTGAAATTCAGCAGAATTATTAATCAGAGGTAACTGAAGGGACCATAGTAAGAAATGTTGGAGGATACTACCTCTTTGCTTCATTGGTCACTGATAGTGGTCAAGAGGGGCATATCTATTTTTAGGAATTTGAGAGGCAAGAAAGATACTTTAAAGGACATTTTGTCATATTTCATTCCCAGGATTGAGTAATTTATAGTCCATAACATTTCTGGGATTAAATGACAGTGGTTGTATTTGTCAACCAGCTGCTTCAGTGATATGTTTTATTGTCTTCTCTCACTTTGGTTGTAAATTGTGTTTTAAATGCTAATTTTTAGGAATTGGGGATATGGGTTTTCATCTTGGTAGGCATCTTTTAGCCTAAGATTTATTGCCTCAGTTTCTCATAAAGCAGGATAAATGGAATCAATGTATGTACCTTGATAGGACCTTTATATTAGTATGCAACCACAATTTTGAAAGTTCTGTATTTTTAATATATGATAAGACCACTTTTGGTGGCTGCTAGCCTAGCCAGAGTCACCCATTTGAATCATGATTAAGGTGTGAATCTTTTCTTAACTTCCATATCATACCTTGGGAGATATTGAGTGCTTTAGCTTGGTTTTCCCTGAATGCTCTTACTATAGTCAAAAGAAGGGAACAATCAAAGCTTTGTGGTAGTTTATTTAGTAGTACTACATTTATTATAAAAGTTTAAAGAGAATTTTTCCTATTAGGATAAGAGGGGGAAAAACCTTATTGTGACAATTGAACCAGAGAAAAATATTTGGGTCAGACCAATTATATTTAGTACTGCTAGAAGCCACCAGAATGAATTGTGGAGTTAGATTTTCTCTGTGTGTGTATGCTTGTATAATACTCTTGACAAAATGAACCTATGCTTTCAGGTATGATCTCTGGGTGAGGAAGTTGTGACAATAGCTGAGGACCATCTAGAGTTTCTTCCATAAGCACAGAAAACATTTCCATAGCTCTCTTGGCATCAAGGGTTTGCACTGTCACCTCTCCTTTGGAGCAGCTAGACCTGGGCTCAGGAGAAGCTGGAATGTAGGTAATTTCTAATGCTCTGCTAATGCTACTTTAGGGAAGCCTTTGCCTAGTGAAACCTATGAATATTGTGCAATGAAATGGGAAATCTTTCCTTGATCCTTTTGTGGATGGGTTTAATGGGCTGTGTCACTGTCTTGGACATTCAAGAAGCCCCCATTGTAAATATGCCCTAACATCCCCTTTCAACTAATATGGTAGGTCTTGATTCCTTTGCTGCAGTTTCTCTAGTTTAGGGAAACCTCCCTAGGCCTTGCCTGGGTTTTACTGGGTCAACAATTGTGACCTCAGTTCACCATTCCTGAAGTGCTAAATTCTAAAGAAACTTTTGATCATTTTCAAAGCAGGAAGTAAAGGAATAGAAAAGTGAATTCTGAGGTAGAAATAACCTCAGAAAGGCATGCTTGCCAACTAGGTCCTTACAGAGATTAATAGTCCAGTTCATTGCAGATATAATCTTAATTCTTCCTTACTTTGGAATACAAGTATGCACGTTTTGGCCTCAAGATGTTATTGATTTCAGAGCTTTTTAACTATAGAAACTATACAATTTGCCTGTGTATCATTGGCCTTAGTTATTTCCTAATGTCATTCATCTCAGACTTCCCAGTAGGTATCATTCAAAACCAGAGGGGATAGCATCATTAATATTAATAGACATCACTTTTTATAGCGATGTCCTTCTACAAAGATGAAAATAAAATTGTTTTTATTGACTTCCAAAATTTTAAGTTTTGTTCCCAAGTTGTGATGATAACTCACATTTGCTTAATGCTTTTACCAAGAAATTTTCCAACAATAGCTCTATGAAGATGATAGTGCAGGTGTTATCCCCATTTTACAAATGAGGAATTTGAGGTTTAGAAAAGGGAAGTGGCTTGCTTATGGTCACATAGCTAATCATTGTCAGAGATGGGTTTTGAACCTAGGACTATCGACTCCCAAACCAGCACTCTTTCTATAACACCATGCTGCCTAATGTTGAAAATGATCAGAATCCCTTTAAAATCATATGTTTAAATGAAAGATGGTGATTTTCTGAAACATAATAATATTGAAAATAAGTCACAAAGTGCAAATACTGTTCTCTGTCTCAAAATGTATGTCTTGAGGATAGAGCCATATGAGAGATGTATGCCTTGTCTGTTCCCTAGATGCTTTGGTTTAGATATTTAGCAGAGTGGGTACCAATTTTTGAAACTTATTCAAACTATATAATCAATTTCTTTGAAGCAAGATATGCCAGTGATACAGAACCTCTTTCCCTCCTACTTCCTTTACTTCTACTACACCCAAATCCCCCATTACTCGTCTCATCATGACTGGTAGGAGTGGAATGTTATTTACCACTTGATGATGATTCTGTGGTCCATATAAAGTGGACTGGCAGGTCTTATGCCAGTTCATATTAGGGAATAGCCTAAAGACTATTTGTATGATTTCCTTACAATGATTTGGGCTTGGATATGAAGACCGAACTACTGTTTGTTCCTCTGGATGCTCCCTTCTGACATGGATGTGTTTCAGTATGAACCTTATATTCTGCCCTTGCTTCCCCTGTTTCTGTGGATTAAAGGGCATCTCATTTCCCTGGCTATCAATCTGGATACTTCAGCAACCATACATTCACATAAAAGAAGGGAGAGAGGTGAATTGTTACCTCAAGCCTGCCTGCCCTTGGGTCTGCAGTCATGGCTCTGGTGTATCAGCATGTCCTTAACAAAGGGTGTGCATGTATATGTGTCGATGTACGAGGGGCCTTCTCTTTTTTCAGATTGCACTACACTTGTTCTAGCTTCAGTTTGGAGATATTTAAGACCTCCATGGGGTCATGATCCATAGACTTAGCAAGTCTTGCCTTATCTATGGAAATTGATGATGAGAAAAGTGTCCTAGAGTCTAATGTCTGTAGTTTACACCCCAAAGTGTTTTTTTTTCTGTTGATCTAAGCCTTTTTTATTTTTAATTTACCAAAGTACTGTACTTGGCTATTTGCAGTGTTTTCAAACCAAATGTTTCTGTTTTGTGTTCTTAATTTTAAATTCTCGGTGCAATAGAAGCTGCAAAGATGTGCCACTTTATCTATGAAAATGGAGTTTTGTATTCTGATGAAATCTAGATTAAAAACCAACTTTAAAGTTGTTTTACCAATGTGTGGCCACATTTTGTGAGTGAATGAGATTGAGAATGGCTGGTGTATGGCTCTTGGTACTGTTCTTTGTAAAAAACACATTTTTATTAATATAATTTGTTTTTATATCACTGATACTTCCCAGTATATTACACCCCGTTCCGATTCAGAGTCATTTTCTAAAACAAATGAAAAAAAACAAAAACAGCAAAACCAACCAGTGTATGCAAAAAAAATACATGACCTCATACATAGCATTCTGTATCCATACCCCATTTCTATAAAGAATAGGGCCAAATTTTTTGGCCTTATTTTCAGCAAGCCAAGTCAGATGTGAAAAATTGGTATATATTATGCCGAACTACTTTTGGGATCCAACTCTGCATTTAGGGAATGAACTTCAAACAACCTTTAACCCTAGATTAAAATAAGTGGTCTTGGTATTCAAATGACTTTCCTTCCTCCCTCCTTCCAAATAATTCTTAAGTTATTCAGATTAATATTGCCAATAAGTATACAAATATCTTTATATGATAAAGAACACAGAGCTTTTTACATTTGTATCAACTCTAGGTCTGAAATGTTTTTTACTCAGGGTGAGTAATTAATGATGCTGCCAAAGATTAGTATTCAAATGGGAAAAAAAAGATGGAGTGCCTTCATCTCTCCCTTTCTAAACTGCTAATGGGTTACCTTGTAAAAAAAACAGAGCTGAATGTTTGAGTTTGAAGTTGTCACTTCACAGAGCAATACAGCCAGCACCTCTAGCCTTTCACTCCTAATATAGTTAATTTTATAGTAAATTCCTATACAAATGAAAACAATTTTGGTATTTTGGGGAATCTATGATTATTTTGGTAGTTATTCCTTCTACTTAAGCAGATCATGACTTCTTCAGTATCTTTTTATGCTGTATTTTTCTAGTTTGTGCTATTAAAAAATCCTCCATAAATAGTCTACTGAATGTTCTAGAGGTCTTCCTCTTGGTTTAAAAAAAATTTTTTTTGGTGGAATTAGTGTACTGTTTTGACTGTCCCACCTGTTGTTTCATTCTTTTTATTGTGAACATCCTTAACCTTCTTTTCTGGTCATATATGCTCTTTATAATATCTTTTTATACCTCTTCTCACACATAAGTAATCATTAGTAACATGCTAGTTGCCTAATAACTGTCATTAAGCTTTCTCTTACCTTTTGGATTGTCATTGTAATTCTGCTGAGATTATGGTCTTCCACGATTTGTAGCTGTATGATATCATTGAAAGCCAATGTGGGGAAAGGGTACCATTGATGCCACAGAGAAGGGCATTTTGCAGCAGCAGGTAGTTTGGGATCATTGAAAGCACTTCACAGTTTCCCAGGTACTATCCAAACCTAACTCTTTCTCCCTGGTTCTGGACCCAGCTCATTGTACATCTGTAACACCATCTTAGGCACATACATTGAAGGACTTAATTCAGTGAATTGTCTGTCAAGCTACGTGTTACAGCTTGGAAAATGTTTTTGTTTTGTTTTGTTTTTTCATTTTTTCTCTTGATTAAATTGACCCCTAACTTTGCTGTGGGATTTCACTAATCAGGCTTAAATGAATTAAAATACAGTGTAACCTGATATTTGGATTAACATCTCTATCAATAGGGAATCATTTTATTTGAATTTTATGGAAACCCTGTTCCATGATACTGGTGAACATTTTTGTTGGGCATATTTCCTCTTAATACCTTTAGTAGCTTTAGCTCTTTCAGGAAGGTTGTCTTGCAGAAGGTCCACATGGAAGTAAGGGGCTTTACACAGAAGGTGAGATGCCAGAGATGCTCCGGTTTGAAAATGATTTGCTGATTTCATCAAGTTCCAAAACATTATAGGGCCATTTAATGAATTCCATAATTATCCTCAGACGTTGCTAGAAAGGGGATCACTGCTGTAGAGTTAAAAGGGATCTCAGAGGCTTTCTCAGTCACAGCCCTCATTTTACATATAAGGAAACTGAATTCCAGGGAGGTTAAGTGGTTTGCCTATGGTCACAGAAGTGATGCCACTTTTGAACCCAGGTATTCCACTCTAGAGCCAGCACTTTACTACTGTGCCCCCCTACTTTCCTCAGAGGAGAGTTTTAACACCAGTTAGGAAAAGCTAAATGGATGAAAACCACCTATTGACCAGACTATGACATGGAGTTGGAGATCAATCCATTGAGTTAGTACATCAGTTCCTATGTTTGGGATAGAGGTTCCAAATGGACAGTGAGTTGGACCTAGAATTGAAAAGAAGAGAAAATGATGATGGTGGTTTGCATTTGGGATAAAAGCATATCTAAGTCCTTTAATTATCTCCTATTACTCAGGATGATACAAACCCATATTTTTCAATACAAATATTCTACTGGAGATGCTTTATGGCTGAGAACAATGGTAGTGCTGTTTCTAGGAATCATATTTGGAGAGGTCACCCAAAGAGCAGTGGAAAGATACATGGAAAGCACATACTTTACAGCGTATGTCCAATGATTTTAAGGGGGTATCATAAGGGAGGGATATTACTGAATGCTATCAGAAAAGGAGGTGGGCCATCATGTAGCAGAAGCAAAGAATAACAGATGAGTAGAGTAGCTGTATGTACCCACAAGATAGAAAAAGATAAAAAGGGAAGCCTCCAGCATGCTGGGTGAACCTGTGGGGAGAGGGGCATGAGCAAGAATCACACAAGAAGAGAAGGTCTAGATCGGTTGTGATCTCTCTCATGCTTAGAATGTTTTCCTGTTTCAGTCACTGGATTTTTCCAAGGGAAATGCTACCTTCTGCCAGAGGCCTTTCCAAATCCTTCTCATTGTCAGAGCTTTCCCCTCTAAGGTTACATTGTTAGGGTCCGAATGGATTGCCACCCAAGGAGCACACGAAGACAATGCAATCCAAGCAAAGGGAAGTCTTTATTTCTAGTGCACGCTCGGGGAGCTCAGCAAAGGAGTTACGGGGGGGCATAGAGTAAAGATTATATATGTTTGGAGTGGCGGGAAAGGTGGCGGGTATCAGCAGACTCAGAGGCTCCCTGTAGTTCTTGAAGTAGCCTTTGTAGTTAATGGTTTTTGGCTGTCTCCCCAAGCATGTAGGGTCTTTATGCTAAATTTGGGAGCCTAATAACACCCTATTGTTAGTGACCATGGATTTCTCTAAGACATCCTGACCTGTTAGTAACTTTAGGTTTCTCGGAGCCATCCTGATCTGGGAGTCCCTAGCTTGTGTTTGCTTATGGTTGCTTAGTTTCTGTGTCATAACTTTGGGGTTCTACAACATTTACTTCCATGTACTTTTTTTTTTTTAAACCTTTACCTTCCATCTTGGAGTGAATACTATGTATTGGCTCCAAGGCAGAAGAATGGTAAGGGTAGGCAATGGGGGTCAAGTGACTTGCCCAAGGTCACACGGCTAGGCAGTGTCTGAGGCCAGGTTTGAACCTAGGACCTCCCATCTCTAGGCTTGGCTCTCAATCCACTGAGCTACCCAGCTGCCCCCCTTCCATGTACTCTTAATGGATCTTGTCTATTCTTGTTTCTAGAAATGTTTTCCCCTCTCAGTAGAGACTACAATAAGTGCTTAATAAAAACTTATTTGATTAGTAGCAGCAGTGAGAAGGAATACCCTTGCTGATGAGATCACAGATCCATTGAATTATTTAAGAATATATATTAACTTGAGCATGCATTCTTGCTGCAGTAATGTGTCTTGGAGGAGAAGGTACTTTTTCCCAGCTTAACTTCAAGTTTACCACTATTTACTCTCTACCTGTTATATAAGAGACAGAGAGAGGGAGAGAGAGAGTGTGTGTTAATTTTACTGAAAATATATTCTCCTGAATATATTACAGTAATGAGTCTAAAAGGTACATGTACATAAACTACTCCTTAATAAGTATTTAATAGACATATATTGATTATTATGTACAAAGCATTGTGATAGAATGAGGGACACAAACTAAATTGTAAACTACTTGAAAGCTATGTCTTGTTCAACTTTGCTTTTTCCACAGAACTGGGGAGGTATGGAGAGAGGAATCTTTCAGTTCACATCAGTGAAAACTAGTCATCTGTGCTCACTTTGGAGACCTCCAGTAATGGGGAACTAACTGCCTCCTACAGCAACCCATTCTCCATTTAGATAATTCTCATTGCTTGAACAGCTTTAATTGCTCTTTATCTCAAATTGGAATCTTCTACAATTTCTCTCACCTCTAGTTGCTTTTCTTCAATATTTTGGGGTCAAGCAAAGTAAAGTCTCTCCTTGACATTTAGCATTTAAAATCCTTGGACAATGATCTAATTCTCACTGTTTTGTTCGCCATTCCAGGTTCTTTCAGTTGATTCTGTCTCACAGACCCTCCAACCTCTGAGTAACCCTGCCTTGGCTCTATTCCACTTTGTCAGTTCCATTCCTGAAATATTCCTAGATACCTTTCTCCTATATACAATGCCTCTTGTAGTGGTGCCTGAGAATATATTTTTTTTACTATCATATGACAAAGTTCACAAGACCATAAATGTAAAACTGGTAGGGAACTTAGAGATGATTTAGTCCATTCTCTTCATTTTACATATGAGAAAATTCAAGGAGTGACAGAGATAGAGAGAAAGGAGAGAAGAACAAGAGAGAGGGAAGAGAGAGACAGAGAAAGACAAAGAGGAGACAGACAGAGAGGGAAAAGACAGAGAAAGGAAAGGCAGAGATTAAAGTCCCCAGGTCTTTTCCCTTAGATATTTTCCTAGTGGAACCCAAGTTAGAATCCCCTGATTGCCACAGTACTATTCTCAGTGTGTCACATTGCCTCTAATGTAAACAAATAAGGAGGTAGAAAATGCAAAGGAAATGCAAAATAAATTTTATTTGTAGGGGAGGAAAAAATTCATCAGGACCTACACGATGAAAAGTCCTATGTTGGAAGTTCATTCAGTCATCCCTCTCCCATCCTGTTTGTGAAGTTGACTTTTCACTCTCAAGAATAGAACTTTACATTTGTACCCATTAAATGTCATTCTTTTAGCCTGTTCAGATCTTTCAGGTTTTTAATTTAGTCATCCATCCCCTCTCTTCAATTTGATTCAACAAGCATGTATCAAGTACCTCCTTTGGGCAAGGCACTGGGTTAAGACTTGGGAGGATGGTTACAAAGACATTAAGAAGACCCCCTCAAGGAGCTCACATTCTGCTGCAAGTCAGCAACCTAGCATCATAGATTTAGAGTGGAAAAGGAACCTTGGAGGTCATCTTTTTCAATTCCCACTTTTTATAGATGAAGAAATTGAAGACGGTTTAAGTTAAGTGATTTATTCAAGGTCATACCTGTTGAGCGGCAGAGCTGAAATTTGAACCTGGGTCTGATTGATCTAATGTTCTTCACAGTGTGCTACACAGGCTCTTATGTAAATAAATAAGGAAATGCAAAGTAAAAAACATGAGGGGAGTAGGGACAGGAAAAAATTCCTCTGGCCTCTTTCTGAAAAGTCTCATTATTGGAAGTGGCCCTTTGGCCATGCCCAGGAGGGACCTAGAGATTTCAGGAGTTCAGGAGGTTTCCAGCCATGGAGATGACCCTATGCAGCAACTCAGAGAGAGGAAGTGGAGAGTTTGGGGGCACGATAAGGCCAATTTGAATGAAATCCAGCTTGTGTGAATAGTCTGAAAAGGTGCTTTGGGCTTAGGGCTTTTAATACCAAATGGAGCATGTTTTCCTTAAAGGCAGCAGAGTGATATGCGTTCAAAAATGTTGACTAGAAAGGCATTCCAGGCACACATTCCTGGGGTGGCAGTGTGCTAGAGATTTACACGATAAATAAAAGGTACCTGATAAATGCCTTTTTGCTTAAATTTAATGTGAAAAGGTAGATAAACTAAAAAAACACAGGGCAATACTAGTAGGTGTCATGAAGGGGCTCAAATAGAGGAATCAGAAGAATGAGTGAGATGCTTTGTATGTTATTAGCCATGCTTGTCAATAGAAAAAGAAGATGCTTCCTGCCCTCTGCAGGATGTGGGCAGATTCTCTGCAGTATTCAGTTGAGTCAATAAGACTTTATTAGAATGGAAATGAACTGAGAGTTGACTCTGTCTTTGACCCTTGACTCCTTTGCCTTGTTTATCTGTTAGTACTCATCCCTTTCCATATGTGAACCCTAGATCACTCTCACTTTCTACATTTATACTTGATCAACCGTTATTGAATACTCCTAGAGGGAATCATCCTGCTCTTTTAACTGGGTCCATTACAGATTTGCTATACAGGCACAACTGGGCTCTTGCTACTTCACCACAAACCTTTGACTCTTCCTGCACTTCTTCCTCATTAATAGTATTGTTTCAAATGGCTTCTTATTCAAAATAGCACAAGATGTGAATATAAAATTTAGAAGATTTTTAGAGTTTAATTTCTCAGAACTTAAAATGCAAATATTAAAATACCACACAGGAAAAAAAAAAACAGATCAGGTACATTTCATAGCTTTGCTAGGAGTAGATTAGTCAAAGGTTAGATAGAGGTGATTGTAAAAGGTGAAATACTTGGAATTAAATACCTTTAATGAAGTTAGGATAGTAAGTGTTTTGATTGTAAAGATTAAATTTAGTGGTTGGACTTAAATTATATGAAATAACGCGGTCACTGAAGTTGTTATATCTCAAGTCAGAAGTTTATTTACCAAATTAGAGGAGAAACAATTAAGTAGAGAAATGTGAGAGAGGTTAGAGAAAATATCTATACTAGTCCCCAGCCAAGAGGGCCGTAAGTGAGTAACTACAAGGCCTCCTCCAAGATGGAAGCTAATGTCTTAGGAAACTAGGATAGGAGTTAGTCCTTTTCACTCACCCAAGGAAGTAGTCCAGGAGTCAGAATCTAAGTTGAAGCCATGATTCACGCTGAAGTCTCCAGTGAAGTTCCCTTGAAGACTATTAACTTCACAAGACTGCCCCAGCCCAAGGATTTTGTGTTTTTTATGGTGGTTTCCTGTTCCTGCCCCTCTTCACAGGGGCTAATCACAGTTTCCAAACTATCCAGCCCTACCCAGGAGCAGTGTCTGTGGGATTGACTTGTCACCTCTAAAGGTATTAACTCTTGTAATGAGGGTTTAATGGTGGATCTGTTATGGAGGTTGATAAAGCTGTAGGCAGTCAGGAAGCTAATGTGGCTTAATCACAAGCTGTTTAGTGATGGTACTGGATGTAGGAATGACAAATACCCAGTGCCTAAGTCAGCCAAGGGATTGATGTAATTTCCCTTGGCAAGGACTAAACTCCTTTAAGAAGATTTCTTTCTTCTGCCTGGCTGAGGAAGTAATTCCTATTCATTGACAGTGATTTTAGACAGGAAGAAAAGTGTGGTACTTCCTGTCTAACAGTAATGGAATTACTCTGCCTCCCTCTTAGAATCTTGAACAGCAGTCTACTTAGATCTAAGTTGAAGGTAGGAGCCACTAGTTCATAAGTTAAACTAAAGTTTATTTGAAAAGTTGATTAGGGAAGAGGGATTGGAGAGTGGGTTAGGAAACCTATGAATTTAGTCTAATACTGCCTTCTTGATCTAAGTTCAGGATGTTGATGAACTTCCTTGCTGTGATCTTCAGCTGTCCCAAGGGTCCAGCCCTGGGACAGAAATAAATTATCTCTTGATGGTAATATAGAGCAACCTCTTGATAGGGTATATCTAATTGATGTTCCTATTGAGTCAGCAAAGATCTCCTAAACCTGCCTGGCCTAGGTAAACTAATATCCCACGTTCCTCCTCCCTCGACCACCCTGGATCCCTCCCCAAGGGATAAAAGTGAAGGTAAGAGGAGAAGTAGGGAAAAGAACAGAACCCAGCCATGGGTCTCCAGGGCTTTATATACCCTGGGTCCATCTGGCAGTTGGTACTTGCCCTGTGGCTCATGCCTCAGTCAACATTCCAACCAGAGCAACTGACAGGTTGTCCCAAGCAAACATGGCAGTATTATTCCTATATTACACTCTCCTAGGATTCACACGTTTCTCAGTTATCACCCAGTTTAGCAATGGGTTGCAGACTTCCCCCTACTTAAGGTTAAGAAGGAGTGTCATCCTTTTGGAGGTTTAACTCCTCTGTTAGTAAGAGTTTCCCTTACTTTAGGGTTAAGTATGAGTGTATTGCTTTTGTTGATTAATTCAAAAGTAGACAAAGGAGAGTTAATCCTTTCCTCAAAATCTAGTGAGATACTAAGTAGGGGTACTTAAGTTATTGTTAACCAAAGTTTTAACTCCAACTAGGCAAAAAGAATAAAGGATTACCTTTTCACAAGTATAAACTCCAAATAAACAAAGAGAACCAAAAATTTCCTTTCACATGATAGATGAAAAAATCTTTGTATTGAGTATTTGATAAGGTACTCCTATCCAAGATATGTAGGCAATTAGAAAAGGATATGCACAAACCATCCTCAAAAGAATTGCAAAGAAATGAACAGTCATGCTCCAGATAATAGATCCAAATTAAAACAAATCTGGAGTTTTACCTTATATACAACAAACTGACAAAAATGGCAAAAGATAGGAATAGTTAATGTACCATAGGTTATAGAAAGTTGTTTACATTAATGCATTGCTGGTGAAGCTGTGCATTGATTTAGTCTTACTGGGAAGCAGTTTGGAATATTTGAATAAATTGACAAAATCATTCATATCCCAGAGAAACATTCATATCCCACTGCCAAACATCTAGAGGGAGGTCAGTGACCAAGAGAAGGGCCCCATATACACTAGAATACTTTTTGTAGTAGAAAAGAACCAGAAACAAAGTTGATACTCATCACTTGAGGAATGGCTAAGCAAATGCACTGGAATATGAATGAAATGGATTATTACCATGCTGTGAAAAAAATCTGAGTGCAGAGAAGCATAAGTAAGGAAAACGTATATGAACTGATGCAAAGTGAAGTAAGCAAAACCAGGAAAACAATATGCATGATGACAATAGCCATGTAAATGGAAAGAACAAGCACCAGAAAGCAATTGAGATAGAAGACACCACCCTGCAATCCCCATCTTTGCAGAAAGCATGAGTAATATTGATGTTTAACACTGCATATACATTTGGACGTTTTTTGATATGTCCCCTACATTTGTTGAACTGGGGTTTTTTTAAAACTGTTAAGGTATGGCCTGTGAAGAGAGAATTAAACTCTATTTGTTTATTTTTGATGTAATCAATCAGCAACCTTTAATCAATCAAGAATTTAAAGCACCCCTACTTAACACTTAGTCACTAAGTAAGAGAGTTCACAAGTCACTAGAAAAAAAAAAGTTCACACCCACAAAGGCCCCAAGCACTGCCTCCCTTGGGCAGTGCTAGGCAAATTGAGAGGCTGTTATTGGTTCCCATGAAGTAGGAGAGAGACAGGAAGTGACATGGAAAAAGGGCGGCAGAGGGGCTATAAAAGGCAAGATTGAGGAGAAGAATGCATTCCTTCCTTGGTTCTTGGTGGATTTGCATTCTCTCTGGATTTGCATTCATGATCTGGAGACACTAGGATTAGGATTTAGGGTATTTGTAGCTATGTGATTTTTTTCTACCTCTTTCCTATATTTCCCACTTTAATATCTCTACCTTGCTGTATGTAAAAGCTGCTAACAGTCATTTTGACTTAAATTAATTATTTTTATAAATGGCAACCGCAATTTAAAAAAATTCTTATATTTGTCAAACTTATTTTTAATTATTACAGCCTTTAGGGAGAGGTGAAAAATACATTAGGAAATATAGGTATTCAAAAACAAGATTAATACATTTTTTTTTAATTTTTAAAAAACTTTCACCTTCTGTCTTAGAATCAACACTGTGTATTGGTTCCAAGGCAGAAGAGTGGTAAGGGTAGGCAATGATGGTTAAGTGACTTGCCCGGGTCACACAGCTAGGAAGTATCTGAAGCCAGAATTTAACCCAGGACTTCCAGTTATTTGGCCCAGCTCTCCATTCACTGAGTTACCTAGTTGCCCCACAAAATTTATTTTGAAAGTAAAAAGTGAAGCTATTTTGAGCTTTCTCCATTCTCCAGATTCCCATCTCATATTATCTCAGCATCATCCTCTCTCCTCTCCATTACTCTAGGATGATGGGTTGGCCCTACTTGTCCATCCTTCTCTGTGTTCCCTGGTCCCTTCCTGACTTTTTTTAGAGTCTCACCCCCTAGATTGTCCTTCCCTTTCCCTTCACATTTTCAATATCTTTTTATCCTTTGATTCCTTGCCTACAAATAGGCTCAGATGTCCCCATCTCTAAAAAAGTCATCTCTTCAAGCCATTATCCTATTCTATTCACAGCCAAATTCCTAGAAAATGATATTGTGTGAAGTGGAAATTGAGGGGATCTTTCTTGGTCTTTTTTGTAGGTTCATCATATCTTGCCTCCTTTGCATGGATATACCCAGAGTTCTTTTCTGGGCCATCTTATTTGTCTTTATATATTCTTTGTGATCTTATCAACTCTCATTAATTAGATGTATGTATCTCTATGCAGATGACTTCCAGATTTTCATATCTAGCCCTAACCTTTCTCCTGAATCCCAGTCCTATATTTCTCATTTATTTGTTCAAAAATCTTCAACTAGATTTAAGATTTATAAAACAGAACTTTGCTCCTAAATTCACTCCACCTCCTAA
Organism: Gracilinanus agilis; assembly: GCF_016433145.1. Lineage (NCBI taxonomy): Eukaryota > Metazoa > Chordata > Mammalia > Didelphimorphia > Didelphidae > Gracilinanus > Gracilinanus agilis. The sequence goes on from NC_058132.1 coordinate 56,023,822, forward strand.
CTTTCCTTTTACTTTTTAAAAACTCCTGTCTTTGAATTGATACTTAGTATCAGTTCTAAAGCAGAAGAGATATAAGAGCTAAGTAATTGGAATTAAATGATTTGTCCAGGGGCACACAGTTAGGTAATGTCTGAAATTAGATTTGAATGAAGGACTTGCTATCTCTAGGCTTGGCACTCTATCCACTGAGTATCCTAGCTGCTCCCCCTTTTACTTTTGAGGCTATCACCAATACTTGTGCTTATTTTTGAATTTTATGAGAAGCTGAAGTTGAATGAGTGTGGAAGATCCCTAAGTGTAACACGTAAGTTATGGTAGTGAAACACAAAGGACTCCACAGGAATATTTGTAGTGAATCTGCTACACCCAACTTCAGTATAACAGTGTCCCAGAACAGAGAGTCAAACGAAGAATTTGTGGTTAAGAACACACAGCTGCTTCTAACCTTCTATCCTGGCTCAATATGGATAATGCTGGTTGACTATGATTTAAACTTTTACAGTTGAAAGGAATCTCCTCTTCCTCAAATGCCCAAGAATATGTTCACTAATCCCTAAGGTAAAGATGACATTCACTTTAGGTGGGTTTAAAGATTTAATAACAACAGGCTTAGGGAGGGAAGCAGGGAAATAATGAGAAGAGGGGTACAGGAGAGCCTTGACCTAAGCTATTGATGACAAGATGGTATATGAATTGAAGGGAATCAGGATATTCAAGTTTGTTCATTGTTGACAGTTAGTTTGCCAGTTTCCAGCCTGGCAGAGCCAGACTGCTTCAACCTGAATCATGTTATTTGATGATAATGATGTTGCTTCTTCTTGATGAGTGAATTAAATCAGAAAGTTCAGTATAGAATAACACAGGATTTGAGACTATGGAAGTGATCAGTCCTGGTTGCTAGTATCTTAATTTGACCTTTTGTCTACCCAAGCCCAGCCAACCTCCCACGTTAAGCCCTATCTCAAAATTGAGATCTCTGTCTCAGTTCAAATCCTCCTTTTATACTTTTTCCATCAACTGAATTTGCACCTGCTGGGCTCTGCCTAGCTCAGCTCATTCTAAGTTCTAAACAGCTGTCAATCATTTTGCTTTTCATATTGCATTGCACAATGTCATTACAAATATCACTCCCCCCAATCCAATTAAATCTTGTTCATGCTATTTCTCATCTCATATTTGTCCTTTTCTCTATTCATACCATAACCATGGTATTCTAATCCCTTATTCCCTCACCTAGAATATTACTGTAGCCTCCTAATTGATTTCTCTGCATTCAAATATTTCCTCTTTCCAGTTCATTCTCCATAGCCACCAAATTATTATTCTTAAAGCATAGATCTGACATAGATCTACTCTTCTAGAAGATTCAGTGTTTCCTCATTGCCTTTCAGATAAAAGACAAACACAAATATATTTTGAAGCCTGTCACAGCCTGGCTGCAGACTTTCCAGACTCATTGTACACTGCTGTCTCTCATATATTATATACACCTGGGTCAAACTGTCCTGCTTACTTTCCTCCAGACACGACATTCCATCTCCCATTGGTCTCTATGATGTCTGGAATGCTTTCCCATTTCTTTTCTGCATCTTTATTTTATTTTATTTTATTTATTTTATTTTATTATTTTTTAAAACCCTTATCTTCCATCTTGGAGTCAATACTGTGTATTGGCTCCAAGGCAGAAGAGTGGTAAGGGTAGGCAATGGGGGTCAAGTGACTTGCCCAGGGTCTCACAGCTAGGAAGTGTCTGAGGCCAGATTTGAACCTAGGACTTCCCATCTCTAGGCCTAGCTCTCAATCCACTGAGCTACCCAGCTGCCCCCCTTTTCTGCCTCTTTAAACCTGTTTGAGGTTCAATTCTATTTGATGCTCAATTTAAGTGCCACTCCCTTCATGAGGCCTTTTCTGATTCTAGGAATTGTTAGTCCTTCCCAAGTCATTGTATATTTATTTGGTATATTGTTTACTTCTCCGTGAACATTTCTCCATCTAGGGGAATATAAACCATTTGAGAACAAATACTCTCTTTTTTATATAACCAAGTCCTGATTAGTACATATAATGAACTTCCCCAAATTCACATTGCTTATTTCCACTAGTCTAAAACCAGTGACCATACATTAGCATAATTATTATTCACTTCAAGGGTTTCATTATTCACACTAATTGTACCTAGTTATATTTATATCCCGAGTGCTCTGCACTTGGCCCATAGCAGGTATTTAGCAAATACTCATTGATTGATTCACTAGTTATCAACTTCACTCCTATGCCATGGGTGAGAATTTTGTCTGTAGCCATACTGATAGTTATACTGCTCTTCACCTTGATGAGTCTACACATTTAGAGTATTGCAACCAATTCTGGGTGTTGTGTTTTAGGGAAGACATTGAGCAACTGGAGCATGTTCAAGAAAAGATGACCAGGATGAGGGTATTGGTGATCAAACTCCATTTGAGGATCAGTTGAAGACATTCAAATGAGAACTTCAGTCTGGAGATAGGAAGATTCAGGGAGGAGGGTGGTAGGCAAAGCACAGTCAGAGGATTTAGAGGATTATAAGTGGGAAACTGAGAAACCTGTGGATGCAGTCCCAGAGAGAACATTCAACATTTGATGTGCTAGACAGAAGAGATACAGAGATAAAATGAATAATCTTTGCTCTCAAGGAATTTACAAAGAGGCATTAGCCCAAGGCCACATAGCAAATGACTGAACTGGGCTCTGAACATCAGTATTCTGACTCACAAATCAAATGTTCTTTTCATTAACAGAAGGTTTGGGATTGATCTAAGGAGAAGCTTCCCAGCAGTTAGCTCTGTCCAAAAGTGAATTTGGTTGTTTCAGGAGATATTAGATTCCCTATTATTGGAGATCTTCAGATGGAGCCTAGATAATCACCAGTCAGGGTTGTTGTAAAAGAAATTCCTATTTGGGTGTAGGTTATACTAGATGACCACTCAGGCCTCTTCTTCTTTACCTACTGAGTGTCAGTTCTAAGATAGAAAAGTACCAAGGGATAGGCATTTGGGCTGTGACTTACCCAGGGTCACATAGCTAAGAAGTGTCTGAAACCAGATTTGAATCTAGGACTTCCTAATTCTAGGCCTGATGCTTTGTCCACTGTGCTACCTAGCTGCCTCTTCAGGTCTATTCTAATGCTGAGTTTTTATGGGAACTCAGAGTGGAAAATTTGTTAAGTGTCAAACAATCCTGCAGTCTATCTGAGGAGTCAACTTTGAGTTGTTAAATCTTTTCAATCTTGGGGCAGCTAGGTGGCTCAGTGGATAGAAAGTTAGGCCTGGAGTTGGGAGGTCCTGGGTTCAAATCCAGCCTTAGATTCTGCCTAGCTTTGTGACCCTAGGCAAGTCATTTAACCTACATTGCTCTTCTGCCTTAGAACCATGGCACAGTATTAATTCTGACAAAAGATAAGGGTTGAAAAAGAATCTTTACAACTTTTAATATGCCTTTGGAGACAGCTCCCAACTGTACTAGTTGAAGTGGATGTTTGGAGGACCACCAATGATGGGTAAACTGGCATAGTTTGGGGAGGCTTGTGCTGGGCCTATAGTTATTTTGAGATTCTGTCCCTGGATTAGGAATTGGACCATTTTGGAGATTAAATGGGAGTAATCCTGGTGGCTCAATAGCCTCACTAGTACCCAGGGTCCTTGATTCTAGAAACTTGATTAAAGCAGGGATTGTTTAATTTTTTGGTCTTCTCATATTTTCCAGTGGCTAGCACAGTGCATGTCACTTGGTAGATGCCGATTGAATTTTTAAAAACTGATTGATCTGTCCTTCAGACCAATGTATTCACTGCAGTATGATGCCCTTTCTGTCCCTGCTCTTCCCTTCCCCTCTCTGGAATTTGAGCTACACACATTCACATTGCAGGAAGAATATCTATCTCCTTAGAAAAATTCTGACAGCCTATGGGAGAAAAACATGGTTCCTGCAACCATGACTCTTTAAGTCAGTTCTCAACTACAGGGTTTATTCAGGATACATAATTTCTGGTTGTATTAGCTGGAGAAGAATTTCTTCAAATGCTATTTAGTTTGTGGCTTCTGCTTCTATAATGGTCTTAGAGGATTTACCAGGTGAATTTCAAAGATTAAGTGTATTTAGGCTACCTCGATTTCTTTTTAAAATAAGTTTTCATTGTTATCTTTTTGTTTTTTTCACAGAATATATTTCCCTCACATCCTTCCCTGGCTTTGATCTCTTTTCAATCGGTTTTTGAGTTTTGGCAGTGTCTGCATTTTGACCTTGCAACACACGACAGTAAACAACTCTTAAGGAAAAAATTCTGCATGTTCCTTCTCTAGCCAATTTTACTTCTCTCAGTTGCTGGGGAGGACCTGTTCAGGGGACTGAAGGTTAATGATTTTCCAACACTTGCCTGTAGAAGATAAATGAACTTAATTCAGGCAGTTTTGAGCCATGGATCTATTTCTGGGAAGCAGCATGGTGTAGTGGAAAGAATGCTGGATTTAGAATCAGGATAACTGGGTTTGAAGCCCAACTCTGTTACATAATAGTTGCATGACCAAAGAAAAGGTCTTTGCCCCTTTAAACAACAAAATGGTGGTATAGATACACTACAATAATAAACTATTCAAGATAGTTGTGAAGAAAATGCTTTGTAAATTTTGAAGCGCTATGTAAATATGAACTCTTATTATTCATATAAATTATATCTCTTATCAGAAATAGCACAACATGCTATAAAAATAATTTTAATAGTTGAATATCAATAAATCTTAACCCCCTACTCTCTCCCTTCTCCCCAACTCCCATCCTTCATGACACATAAAACTGAAGGACGTCTTTGAGTAGCATTTTTGCAAAATAATATAAAAGAATAGAAAAATGCTTCTGTGAAATCAGAACCAAATTCTCAGAGTAACACAAAGGAACCAGAAATGTAAGCACAACTTTCTTTTCCTCCTTCCTCTTGTCCTTCCTCCCTCCCTTCTCTTCCTCCTTTCCTCCCTTCTTCTCTCACTCCCTTCTCCTTCCTTCTGCAGGTGGTGGCATGGAGGGAACCTCGCTGGGCTGGAATCCAGGACCTGATTCTACTTTCAGTTAGGAAAACTGGAAACCTTATTTCTCTCTTTTTTTCTCTTTACTAATAAATACTTATAAATTTAGTATAAAGCCTCTAAGATTAATTTAAAATTTTAATTCTTTCTCTCTCTCTTAAGGCTTAAAAAAAAAAACCCCAAACCTCTTATATTCTGTCGCAGTATCCATTCTAAGACAAGAAAGGTAAGAACTAGGAAATGAGGGTTAAGCGACTTGCCCAGGGTCACATAGCTAAGAAGTGTCTGAGGCCAAATTTGAACCTACGAATTCCCAACTCCAGACTTTGTGCTCTATTTGCTGTGCTTCCTAGCTGTCTCTCATTCCTATTTTCAATAATATTTATTGAATTACTCTGGCTATGTAACTGTTAAGATCCTGCTCTGCTGCCTTTTTCTATCCTCTACCTTGAACTCTTTCATCCTGGGACCTTGGGATCCTGATTGGGGAAGAGTTCTCCATATTTAGCTTGAGCAGACTTTAGTAAGCCATCCTTATTCCATGAGTCCCTCCTGCTGTCCCCATTTCTACCTCTAGCTCTGACCTACCATTCCTGGAAAGGATTTGTCAGTTAACTTCCCCGTTTTTTAACTCACTGTCTGTTTCTTCTCAGGCTGCAACACCTCTCCTTGCCCACTCCTCCCTTGCATGTCCTACTGTTTTCTCTCATTAGAAAGTGAACTCCCCAAGGCCAGTGCTTGTCTTGCTCTTGTGTTTGTAACTACATAGCTGTGTCTAGCATATTACCAGTACTTAATAAATGTTTTCCCATTTATTCATTCCTTTACAAAACTATAGAATTTTAGAGTTGGAAGGGACCACAGGATCATCTAGTCCAGTTCATATCTTTTTCCCCCAATTCATCTCTAAAAAGGATGTCATTGCTATGCTAGCACTGAGGGGGATACAAATAAATGTAATAAATGGCCTCTGCCCTCCAGGAGCTTAACATCTAGTCTGTGAGAAGACCCCAGAAAAAGAAGGCAACAAGGTGTGATAAAAAAAACAAATAAACAACCCAACAACACCAGAGTTCCAGACAAAAAAATAAGGTGGAACCTTATTTTCTTTAGGACTTAGGTTCCTTATCTGTAAAATATGGTTACACTAAGTGAGCTCTAATATCCCTTTTTGCTTGCATTTTATGTTGGTCTTAATAACAGTAACAGACAATATAGGCAGTCCTCAACTAATAAATGAATTGTATTCAAGATGTTAGTATATAAAGCAGTTACTTGGATCCTGGGCTACATTTTCCCATTGAGACAGTGGTGATGTACTTGATAGTTCAGTTGCCCTCTCTCTAATTCCCTCTCCCTCTTTGCTCCTTTCTCTCCTGTTTTCTTGTTGAATAAAACATTTCTGTACCCAACTCTGCATACATGTGCGTGTGTGCATTCCTTCTTTTGACCAGTTCAGATGAATGAGTCTCATGTCAGCCACTCTCCCCACCAAACCTTTCTTGCTTGTATCAATGTCTGCTTGTGCGCTCTCACTGTGAGTTCTCAGTCTGTTTCATAAAGTCATATTTAATCCAAAATATAGCCATGATGCTGCACATCTGCAATGGAAAATAGTAATTGCGGAAATTATAGTAGTTAAAGCAGAAAGCCTAAAGTTGAATAAGTAGGATCATAGGAAGCAGAGCTGAAAGAGGCCCCAGAGATCACCAAATCCTGTCCTTTGGACAGGCGAACAAATTGAGGCTCAGAGAAGTTAACTGACTTGCTTATAGTTACACTAAAAGTAATAGAATGAGGTCTTTCACCAGGGTCTCTGAAGCTAAATTCAATGCACTTTCTACCATAACACATAGTTATATTGAATAAGAATGCTTGAGGAAAAGCATACTTAATTGGAAGAGATTGAAAAGATAGATGAAAACTTGGGGAGGGTCTAGTGGGGAATTCGGGAAACTTTTAGGGACTTTACAGGAACATAGCACTATTTATTGTGTTGAACTTTACTTCAAGATTTGGGACTTTACTTTTTCCCTTGATAAATTTGTTTGTCAAATGCTAAATTTGTACTTTTAACCCCTGATTTGGATGGTTTATTTAGTTCTTACATAGAACAAAAGAAAAGAGAGAAAAAAGATCAAGATAGATTTTCTTAAGGCAAATGGACAAGTATTGGAAGAGAAGATGTGTATTCAATTCAAAACAGGAATTACGGTAGAATAAAACTAACTGAGCTGCAAGGGTAAAAATAGAGAAAAAAATGGGAAAACAATGTGTATATTGCTTTCCTGAGGAGAAGAAAGGGAGTGATAGGAAAGACTGGGCTTAATTCTCAGTGCCAAGGACAACTAGGTAGCACAATGAATAGAGTAGTAGGCCTGGAGTCAAGAAGATCTGGTTCAAATATGGCCTCAGATAACTTCCTAGCTGTGTGATCCTGGCCAAGTCACTTAACCCCTATTGCCTAACCCTTACAGCTCTTTGGTCTTAGATTTGATACAAAGACAGGATTAAAAAAAAAAAAAGTTCTCAATGATAACCACTAGGTGGTTCCATTGGCTTTCTATATATACTGGTTGCTATGTGAAGTAGTTTAGTGGGCTTGGGAGATGAGACATTGAAGAGACCTTGTCCTAACTTAGAAGGGACTGTAGATAATGAAGTACCAGAAAATGGAGAAATTGAGTGATCTCCCTTGCAGGATTATAGAAGTCTTGGAATGCTGAACCATAAAAGAATTTGGGTTTGTGAGTTCTAGCCCAAGGGAGCAACATGACTGAAAGTGTTATTTTAGCAAGATAAAACAGAGGAATCACGGATGTACCTGCATGGCATTTCAGCTCTCTCTCTTTTGTTCTCCCTCCAAGAAGTAAGTGGTCTTTGCTTTTAGATGTAAGCATCTACATAACTGCTTTGCTTTGATATACAAGAAGCCTTTGTAGAACTCTAGAGGGAGCCTCAGGATTAATTTTCTCCACAGTTACATCCACTCCTTCCATTCTGCATCAGTGTTCAGGAGAAATGGACCTTTGGGATTGTCTCAGCCAACTCTTTATTTTACAGATGATGAAATTGAGAACTAGAAAGTGATTTTGTTTAGGGTTGCACAGCTGACTAGAGTCCAAAATGTGACATGGCCTTTTAGTTGGGGACATGGCTGAGGACTTCAATTCATTAGAAAAACAAAGTTAAATATCTGAACCTCTTATTAGATCACCAATTGTTTATAAAAGGGTATCTTTTTTTCATTATAGACCTTTTTGGTAGTCTGGCAAAGCCTATAGACCCCCTTCTCATAATATTTTAAAATAATTGAAGGAAATGCTAAATTTCAATTAGCAGTTAGTGAAAATAAAGATGTATTTTTTTCCTAAGTTCATGGACCCCCCCAAATCTATCCACAGACCTTGAGAAATCCATGGGCCCCCAAATTAAGAATCCCTGCTAGAGGAGTTGTGACATGTTGTGGGGGGGGGGTCTTCTTTGGGAAGGAATGGATCCCATTGGGTGGTGGAGCATACACTGATTGGATGAAGCTTGGCCTTCAGGGTCAAACCTTTGCATTATTTGTCCTGATTGCCAGCTACCTTCCTTGAGAATGAACTGTGAAGGTGTCTGAAGCAGGCATGAAGAATGCCAGGCTGCTGACAAGTGTCCGATAGAATGTGGTCAACTAAAAAGGGTGTTGATAAATGTCTTTTACCAAGAAACTGTTTTAGAACAAGCTATCCTTGTTCAAGGCGTAGCTTGCAGGATGAGGCAAGTAGAATTTTTGTCAGTATTAACTAGGGTGGTGTCTTTGCAAGGAGGGGCCTAGCAGTATTGCCAGCTGTTTTTCCTAGATGCTGGTGTTTACTTCACTATTTTTCTGGATACTTGACATGGGCATGGATAATAAAATCAATTGAACTGAGGTAGTTCTGTCTTCTAGGCATTGTAGGACAGTGGGATTTATGTAACATGAGGTGACAGAGGGAGAATTGTTAGAATTTGCCAGGGATGTTAAACTGCTGCAATGAAGTAGCTTTTAAACTTTCAGGCCTGGATGTCGTACTCTGGGAAACATCTCATTGGTTCCCGTGATGAGAATAGTACTAGAGGCATATATTCCTATATGAGGCGTGCTTTGCTACAGTTTTTTATGATATGCATCATGTTTACTGATGACTTTTTCTTGACCATTGATTCTTGGACATTGCTATTGGTCCATCCTGGACTGACTTTTCTACCTCAATTGTTAGCTTTTCTGTGGTCAGACATGCTATAGAGACTAATAGAAAAGAAAGTTGAAGAGAGGCAGGCTATTCTTCCACAGATCTTTTTTTTGTACTACATCATGCTTCTATTACTTCTCAGCCTCCTACAACTTCAAAACCTGGTTTATTGAATCCAAAACCAAAGTTCTTGTTCATGATCATCCCTGTTGTAATAGACGGTAGATGACAGATGATTTGGGAGATAGGGTAGTAGGCTAGAATTAGTGCAACTAAGGCCAAGGCTATGGGGATGTTGAGAGGATGTTTGAAATTCAGAGAGATAGACAGGACAATTTTTAATGATCATTTAGGTTTGTTTCATTTTTAGTGGCAAAATTTTCTCTTTTTTCTTCTTTGGATTCAACTTTATTTTTAGTTCCAAATTTTCTCTCTTCCCCTCCTCCTTCCTCACCCTTGAAAAGGCTAGAAAAACAAAGGCCATGACAAACGCATATAGTCATGCAAAACAAATTCGTGAATTCACCATCTCCATAAACAAAAGAGGAAGAAAGAAAAGAAAATATGCTTTAATCTGTACGGAGTCCATAGGCCCTCCAGGTAGAGTAGTTATTAAGTGCATACAGTGCCAGGCACTGTTCTATGAACACTGCACTAGAGATAGAAATACAAACAAAAAATCTAATCTCTAAAGATGCATATATACATTCTAATGGGGGAGCTTAACTGCAAGGGGAAATATCCTCTCTGAGGCAATGTTGCTGGTGGGGAAGTGGAGGAACCTGGAGAATAATGAATAAGGAGAGCTTAGAATGAAGTATTCTTAGATTCATTCATTAGAATGAAGCCTAGTGAAATGATTTGGGCCAGGGACTCATTGGTGAGTTGAGAAGGTTAGAGGGAGGAGGCATCTCTGAGGTGAGAATGCTGCTAGTGAGGAGCTATATGCATAGCATGACCCCAAGCCCATAATAATGACTGAATAATTCATCCATGGACATAGATCTCAATGCTTTTCTACTTTTAGTGAACTGTTTTCATCATCCTCGAGCCAACATGAGTAGCTCCATCTCTACACTTTCCTCCCTTGCTTGGTGAGTTCATTCCTGAACCTTCATTTAAGCAAGCACTCATGCCAGCCTTGCTGATTCCACATCCATTTCAGCCCACAACATCCAGAATTCCTAGACCTCCACCCCAGTGGCCACTTTCATACTAGCAACACCTTTACTGTCCTCTCTCGAACCCCTGTTTGAGGAAGCAATCATGCTATCTGTGCTTACTCTGAACCTGGTTCAGCCCAGTGACCCCTCAGACTCCTTTTGAAACTTTCCCCAATGTGAATACCTCCTTCCAGTCTGCCTTCCATGCCCCATACTTTTCAGATCCCTTTTGTATGTTGTCTATCCCCATTGAGAATCTTCTTGAGATCAGGGAATGTCTTGCTTGTCTATATAGTTTCTGGGAGTATAATGCCTTAAGGGAAGGGAATGTCTTGCTTGTATTGATACTCAGTACAGAGCCTGGCACATAATAAATACTTAATAAATGCTTTATCATCTACTCTAGGATCATGAGGCTCTTTCTATTTTGATTGGAGGTAATTTAGTCCAACCCTTTATTTTATAGGTGAGACCCAAAGTAGCTAAGCATAAAGTCACACAAGTAGCAGGTGGGCCAGAATTAACAGCTTTTTGTGTTCAAGTCCAGTTCTCTTTCTGCTGTTGAGATTGGTTGACCTTCACATGATAAACCTTTAGATCTTATTCAAAGCCTTTTCAGCTTTGTAGAACTTGCCAGAGATGGTATTCTGCTGCATAGCCTTCATGCCACATTGAGGCATTGGAAAAAGGCTTTAGTAGAGGCTTATTAGCAAATGAAAATATTTGTTTTTGGGGTTTTTTTTTGGAGGGGGTATTGTCATTTTCTTTCCATTGAATTAGAAGCTTAGAGGGAGATGGCCCATATTTCTCTATAATACAGAATACAGAGCCCAAGGGATGATGTCTAAAGCATGAAGATGAGATGTGCCCACAACCATTTGTCCAATGTGGGACCAAGACTCTTTCCTACAGACAGAGTTGCTGAAACTTCCTTCTCCTAGTGTGAAGCCAGAACCAAAACTGGAGGTAAAATTGATGGGACAGAAGTGATTCTTTTCCATATCCTCCTTCCTCAGTCAATTTGTGATAGATACCCTGTCTCTTCTTTTTAATCACATTGAGATAATTAGATGGACCAGAGTGAGGATTTTCGAATTGTTTATGACTTTCCTGAAACCTTGAGATCTGAAGGTAGAATTAGGGGAGCTGACAGTGATGTACCTGAGTATAAGTAATTAGTAAAATTTGTTGTTGTTTGGTCATTTTGGTCACATCTGACTGTTAATTATCTCATTTAGGGTTTTCTTGGAAAAGATACTGTAGAGGTTTGCCATTTCCTTATCCTGCTCATTTTATAGATGAGAAAATTGAGACAAATAAGGTTAAGAGACTAGCTCAGGGTCACACAGCTAGTGAATGTCAGATACCTGTTAACTATGTGAATGCAGACCAGATTTCCTCAAGTGTAGAACTTGGGCTATATTCTTATTCTCAGCTTACAATACTAGAGACTTTGGGAAATTTTCCTTTGAGTGTTATCTGAGATGCTCCCAATGGGGGAGCTCCTTAACTCGGTTTTATCTGGTATATATTCTCCTGTGTATTCATTCTCTGATATCTGTTTGGCTATTGGCTTGGATAAATTGTTTTCTTTTCTACCTGTTGTGTTCTTTGTGGAATGAGCATTTTATGAGAAGAGAGTCGAGTCTTGGATATAGAGTTTGGGGGCCTCCTTTTCCCTCTTAAGGAACAGCAACCGATAGTTTAGCTTGAATTTTAAAATTACTTCTTTTGTTGTTTGGTTGTTCAGTTGTGTTTAACTCTTCATGAACTCTATGAACTATATGCTTAGGAATTTTTTTTTTGGCAAAGATACTGGAGTAGTTTGCCACTTCCTTCTCCATTGTGTCCTCATTTTACAGATGAAGAACTGAGATAAGCAGGGGTTAAGTGACTTGCCCAGGGTCACATAGGGATCAGATAAATTGAATCTGGTACCTCCTCTTTCTGAGAAGAGCAGAGGCTCTCAAATTCTTGCTTTCCCTGTTCACAGGAATTAAAGTCTTTCTTGGAGAAGTTCGTAGGCAGGAGATGGTATAGAGGTATCTATTCCTTTCTCCATGTGAATGAAACATGGCTCCCCACATGTTGTATTTTGCTTATTTGTATACTTATCATTCTTCCTTAGACCATAAGCCCCACAAAGACAGAAACTTATTTTTCATCTTTGTATAGTACATAGAGATAGCTAGATGGTGTAGTGGTTAGAATTCTGGGCCTGGAGTGAGGAAGACCTGAGCTGAAATCCTACCTCATATACTTACTAGCATGTGATCTTGAACAAGTCACTTAACTACTGTCTGTTTCAGTTTTGTTCATGTTAGAATGGGGATCTTGTAGACTCCTATCTATAAAATGGAGATAACAGCAGCACCTTTCTTCTAGGGTTGTTGTGAGGTTAAAATAAGATAATATTTGTAAAATGCTTTGTAAACTTTGAAGTCCTATATAAGTGGTAGTTATTATCACTTTATTATTATCATTGCTATTACGTTGCACCTGGTAAGCATTTAATAAATGTTTGTTGAATTCCTTACAATCACCTTGTAAAATAAGTAGTCCAGATATCCATGCAAAGGAAATAATTCTGGAGAGGAAAAATGAGATTTATCTGAAGAGATTGATGTGGATGTACCAAGAACTCACCAGCCGGTTTGCATTTTTTTAAAAAAAAGGAGCAAAATTTGGAAGCAGAAACCCTTCCCCCAGGATGGTATGGTACTTGTGGTTTGGCTTTGGCTTCTGTTATTCCACCTGTATCTGTGTATGATCACTATATTGGCCAAATAGACAAGTCCATGGCCAGAAATCTAGGTCCTTGGTGGCATTCTAGACCCAGGAGGTCAAGACCAAATTCAGTAGCATCTTCATCAGCAGTACAGAGGTTTTTTCTGGGCACTCCTGCCAAACTTTGGAATGATGGCAGTGATAGACTCTATTAGAAATATTTCAGTTGAGGTTGAAAGATTGGCTCAATATACAGCTCAAGCCATCTCACGAACTACTAAGGCCATCTCTTTCCTACAGGAAGAGATTGACTTCTTAGCAAAAACAGTTCTACAAAATTGGCTGACCCTTGACATGCTCACAGCCACATCAGAAGATCCATGTACCTTTATTAGTCTTGTTGTTCTTACATAAATAGATCAGGAGAAATTGTGACAAATATCCATGAGCTTCAAAGGATTTTAAATGACACATAACAAGTGACTATAGAGGCTGATGGGACTCCTGATGGTAAATGGTGGAACCTCTCATGACTGCAGGGAACTAGTTTGTTTGCTATTGTCATCAAACAGGCTCTTGTAATTTTGGGAATTATGGTATTTCTTATAATCTATATTAGCTGTTGTACCTCTGTCTATAACAAGCTTTTACCTGGTGAAAAAATTATGTACACTTGCACCATGGATCATGGCCAAGTTAGAGAGGAAACAGAGTTCGCTTTTGAGTGAGAACCCTTTGTGTTATGCCTCTATTTGGCTGACCCTTTGTCAAATGGGATGTGCAATGTAAATTTCTGGGTTTTTTTTAATGATTATTTTTCTCTATATTTTAAATAGGACATTTGATTTTTTTCTTATTATTTTTTGTACTCTAGTACAGGGAATCAGTATTAATGTTTTTGATTCTGAAGGATGTTTACAATATCTATTAGCTCTAATACCAGTGTATACCCTAAAGCTTTAGACTACAGAAACCCGCCATTGATTGTTAAGTATTATGGGACTCTAACTAATGATTGTGTCTGATTTCAGAAGAAGGGATTACTAAGGAGCCACTGTACAGGGCAAAGAAGCACAAAGTCAAGGATACCAACAATCCCTATTGGATTGATGAGGACTTGTTTTGAGGTTCTAGGAAACAACTGTTTGACAAATTTAGATGTTGGACTTCCTTGGGCCAGATTTCTATAAGTACCTTCATTTGGCTTTCTTTTTGGCTCCTCTTTCTCTGAGATTGAAGGTAAAATAAGACCATTTGCCTCAGACTTTTGTCCCCTTCTCTTTTATATTATGCTAATTTTCCATAGTCTGGGTTGCCAATGAGTAAATGCAATAGCCGCAATTATCCTACATGCTTGTAGGACGTAAGCCACTTTAATTGGGCCTTGCTGGTGATTCAAGGACCTGTTATGGTTTTATTTTTACTCATAATTTTATACACATAGGATTTTGATGTGTATTTTTATCTAAAATTTAATTTTTTCACTTCTATTTGGTTTTTAGGTTTTTGGTTTTCTATTGAGAATTGATTCATATACCTCATAACTCAGCCATGTATCCCAGGGTAATTCTAGTGCTGGTCAACACCCTCCTAAGTGGGGATTGCATAATTATCCTAAAATCCAAGATTTAAGATCTTTTAAAGCAATTTTAGGAAGAGAAACTCGCCAACATCTCATCAAAAAAATGGATCTTCTGGAGAAGATGTCTTAAGGATGCCTACAGAAATCACACACTATAGATCAAAAAATCCAGCGTGAACTTTGAGATATAATGAACTGAACTGCAGAGGGTTGAAACTGTCATTTCTTCTGAATGTAAAATCTTATGCCAAAGGGGAGTGCCCCCAATTGGCTTTTTGTCAATGCATCTATCAATCATTTTTTGTTTTCATTCCCCCTTTTCCTTTCTTTCCCTCTTATCCCCAAATTGTTGTAATTCCTTCTATGTAAAGTGCAACATTTTATACACCTCTAGAAAGAGAATCTTTAGAGATATAGGTTACATTTGTGGAATGATTCATTGGGGAGACCTGACATGTTAATCTCCTAAAAAACCTGAATGAGGAGATTTAACATGCTGGTCTCCCAAAGAATCAAAGGAAGAATTGTATGAAGGGAACCCTCTCCCAGGATCACACATGGGGTCCTACCTGTATCCCTGTGCTCCTAGAGCTATGTCATATGTCACCTAGGCTAGACACCTACTTATGTCAGTGGATCAAAGACCTGGAAATGACTGAATTTGAACCAGATATGAAAGGAGAAGTTGAAAAGACTCAAACGAGGAAGTGCTGGCTATCTGCGGTGACCAACCAAGAAGAAGGTGGCTGAGGAAGCATCTACGAGTTTAGCTAGAATAGGCTTTTCTTGTTAACTCTCTGCCTTTACCTATCCAAGTAACTCTAATAAACTTTATAAAATCCTAAGGACTCCTAAATTTAACTCTTACAAGATAAAGGCTAATGAATCAAAATACATGATCTTTTCCTTTAAAAAGAATATCAAATTATGAGAATAGTCAATTTTGGAGGTGTTGTGGAAAGATAGGCAAATTTATAGACTGCTGATGGGGCTATGAGTGCCAAAATATTTATAGCAACACTTTTTGTAATAGCAAAGAATTATAAACAAAGTAGATATCAGTTGGCTGGGGAATGCTTAAACAAATTGTAATATATGAATGTAATGAAATATATTACCTTGTCATAAGAAAATGAATATGAAGAATACAGAGAAACATGGGAAAATTTCTTTGCACTGATTGATAGAGAAGTAAGCAGAGTCAAGAAAACAACACATACACATATGTGTGTGTGTGTGTATAAATATATATATGACTGCAACTGTGTAACTACAAAGAACAAAACTCCCTAACTGAACACTGTTCAGTCTCAAGGAAGAGAGGAGAAAATTCTCCTTTATTCTGTCTTTAAAGAGATCGAGCAATTACCATTATACCATCAAACTCAACTGATGTGTTGATTGGTTTTCCTGCTTCCCCCCCTCCCCTTTTTCCTTTTCAAGGGATGGCTTTTGGAGTAGAAGAGAGATATATTTGGAAGTGAAGGTGATATTAAAGGATATAATTTTGTCTCAAACAATGCAATTTAATAACAATAATAATAAATATTTTACAGAAAAAAGAAAAAAGGATGCTTCTTGAGAATGAATTTCCAGGTATCCACAATCTTAAGTCACAGTCTTTATTTACCTCATTTATGGCTTTTCCCCTATTTATAGCTATTGGTATTCA
This sequence comes from Gracilinanus agilis, assembly GCF_016433145.1. Taxonomy (NCBI): domain Eukaryota; kingdom Metazoa; phylum Chordata; class Mammalia; order Didelphimorphia; family Didelphidae; genus Gracilinanus; species Gracilinanus agilis. Next base: position 56,040,234 of record NC_058132.1, read on the forward strand.
ATCTGTCCCCCTTCCCTCAGAGAGTTGGATTCAATTGTTCATTTCTAAACCAACACCTAACTAGTGGTCCTATTTAATTGCTTCATTGTTTCATTGCATTCATTCATTTAAAATCTTTAAAAAAGAACAACATGTACATATACATACACTCAAAACAGTGATTGGAGAGCCAAATCTCAGAATGAATTTAGGTGAAGAGGAAAGCCAAGGACAATTTTTTTTTTTAAGGTTTTTAAAGTTGTATTTGGGGACCTGGAAGATCAAAGAAGGCATAAAATTACTGTGTATGGATGGGGTGGTGATAAGTGACAACAGGGTTAGAGGTAGTTATGCCAAGTTTGTATTCTATTTCTAATCTTCCTTCGAAGGGGAGTGACCTTTGAGTTTGAGAGGATTTGAAAAAAAGTCACAAAAATGACTAGTAGGGAATTTATATCAAAGGTGAGTAAGGAAGCAATTAAGAGAGCAGGTACTTGTCCCTGTTGAATGCAAGTCACCTAATCCCAGATATCTATATTAGATATAGATATAGATAGATGGGAGTGTATGTGTATATATTTACATATCTATTTGTCTATATCTGTCTTTGAGTATTGAATGAATTGGCAAACGTAAGTGCTAAATCACTGTTAGTGATATTTGAAAGATAATGAAAGATCAGAGAAAGAACATAGGATTGGAGAAAGACATATCCCACTTTTCAGAAAAGGGAAAAGAACAGTCTCTGTGTTATAGACTAAGAATTTGACTTTGATTTCAGGCAAGATTTTTAAAACAGATGAATAGTCAGTTAGTGAACATCTAGAAAAGGAAAACAATAAATACAAAAAACCAAGATGGCCTCATCAAGAACAAGTCTAACTAACTTTTTTTACATGGCTGTCAAACTATTAAGAGGCATCTTGGTATAATAGATAAAGAGCTGGCCTTAGAATCAACAAATACCTGAGCTCAATTCTTCCTTCTGACACATACTGAATGTGTGATTCTGAGCAAATCACTTAAGCTCTCAGTGCTCCAAGCAATTGTCTTAAGATTATATATTGCAGAGAAGGTGCTCATCTACCCTGGTAGAGGAAATTCACCATTGGGAACTCCCTTTACTGATGAAATTACAGGTCAGGTAAAAACAATAACAAAAACCCTAAACTAGTAGATCAGGTCAGGGTAATATAGAATTTGCTTAGACTTTAGCAAAGAGTTGACAAAGTATTTCATGCTATTCTTGTAGAAAAGATGGAGAAATATGTGCTAGATAATAGTACAATTAGATGAATTCAGAATTGATTGAATTGCTGGGCCCAAAGGGTAGTCGGTGACGTTTTTTATGTCAACGTGTAAGGAATTCTCCATAGGAATGTCCCATGGATATAAGCTTTGTCCTGTGGTATTTACTGTTTTTACAAGTTACTTGGATAGATGAAATACTTTTCATATTCTGAGATGGCACATGGGATGACAGTGCTAGGATCTAAAAGGATCTTGACAGGTTGTATTCATTAAAATGAACTTAAGTATGGTCTTACACTTGGAGTTAAAAAACCAACAAATACACAAGATGGGTGAGGGTAGGGTTAGACAGCAGTTTAAAAAAGACCTGTGATTCAATAGATATGATATGCAAATACTCAAATGTATTTAAGATCTCATTAATCTGAATATTTTCTCCAAAACTGCATATTGCAATCTATCCATGCCTACTCTTTTTAGTTTTTTTAGTTGTGAGTCCAATTCATTGGCCTGTTCTTTTTCTCTTTTATGTTTTTGATACCAGTGGAGCAAATAAGTATTTTTCTTCTAATAGAGCACTTAAACTGACCAATCATACCCTTGCCACTTAATATCATCTCATTTTCTCTTGCTATCACACATTGATGGCATCTTTTACTGCTTGTTGTTCTTCAAAGTTACTCATTGATTATATGGAGCAGTTTGCTCAAACAATCATGAGATTTTTCATTGTCTTGTGCAATATTAATTGTGTCAGTTTGTCACAGACAGTTGTATCCCATGTCTTGTAGCCATTCAACAACAGTGGTAGAACATTGATATTAAAAAGATTTGTGAGAAAAAGATTAGCCTTTGTTCCTGAGAGGAGTTTGAGATCATCCAAGGATCTTTGAAATTTCCTGAAGGAAGTTCAGCCTACTTTCCTTCTGTTTAATTCTGAGCATAACATGTCTAATTGGGGTTTTTTAATTGTTGTTTTTCTAGTTCTATTAATTGTGTGCTCAATTCTGGGAGTTGCTTTTTAATTCTTTCATTGACATAAACATTTAGAGATGTAAAATTTCCACTAAGTACCACTTTGCCTATATCATACAAATTTTAGTATGCTGTCTCATTATTCATTATCTTTCATGAAATTACTTTTTATTTCTATGATTTGTTCTTCAGCCTACTCATTCTTTAGAATTAGTTGTTTAGTTTCCAACTAATTTGTTTTTATTTTAAACCCTTAACTTCTGTATATTGACTTATAGGCGGAAGAGTGGTAAGGGTAGGCAATGGGGGTCAAGTGACTTGCCCAAGGTCACACAGCTGGGAAGTGTCCGAGGCCAGATTTGAACTTAGGACCTCCCTTCTCTAGGCCTGGCTCTCAATCCACTGAGCTACCCAGCTGCCCCCTCCAACTAATTTTTAATCTATGCTTCCAAGACTCTTTATTGAATGTATTTTTTTGCATTATGGTAAAAAAGGTATATTTAATACTTCTGTTTTCTGTATTTCTTAGTGAGGTTTTTATGCCCAAATGCATGATCATTTTTTGTGAAGGTGTCATGCACATCTGAGGAGTAGGTATATTCCTTTCAGCATTCACCGGAAATCTATGCTATCTAACTTAAAAAATTATATTCATTTACTTAATGACCTTCTTGCCCAAGAGGGGCAAATTAAGATCCCCTTCCCACTAGTATAGCCTTAACTATCTCTTTCCTTCTATAACAATAACTTATCCTTCAAAATTTTGGATGCCATAACATTTGGCACATATGTGTTTAGAAAAGATATTAGATTAGATTAGAAAAGATACTATCATTTTGGTGCCTTTTATTAAAATGTAGTTTCCCTAATTAGCTCTTTTAATTAGGTATACATTTGCTTTTGTTTTATCTGAAATCATGATTGCTACCTCTGTCTTTTTTACTAACCCTGAACCATAATAGATTCTGTTTCAGTCTCTAATTTTAAATTCTGTTTGTATCTTTCATATTTTTCAAGTATGCTTCTTGTAAGCAATAGATACTTGGATTTTGGTTTTTAATCCCTTCTGCTATCCTCTTCCATTTTATGGGAGAATTCATCCCATTCACATTCATAGTTCTGGTTGCTAACTGTGTTTTTGCCTTCAGTCTATTCTCTTATATTTATTCTTAATATCCTAGCTCCTTTAACTTCTGGAATATCTTATTCCAGACCCTCCATTCCTCTGTATTTGGTAGTTACCAACTTTAGTGTAATCCTGACTGTGGTGTTTCAATATTTCATTCTTTCCAGTTGCTTGAAGTAGTTTCTTCTTGATGTAGTAGCTCTGCATTCTGGTTTGAATATTCCTGAGAATTTTCATTTTAGGATTTCTTTAGGAGGTGAGTGGTCACTTCTTTCAACTTCCACATTGCCTTTGGGTTCTAGGATATCTGAACAATTTTTCTTTATAATTTCTAAAATATAATACCTAGGCATTTTTAAAATTCATAGCTTTCAGGCAGTCCAATAATTCTTAAGTGATCTCTACTCAGTCTATTTTCTAGGTCAGTTTTTTCCTCTATGAAATAGTTCACATTTTTTCTATTTTTTAGATTTTTGAATTTGTTTTATTGTTTCTTGATGTCTCATGGAATCATTCCTTTCCATCTGACAAATACTGACTTTTAAGGAATTCTTTTCTTTAGTGAAGTTTCGTGTCTTTTTTACCAAGCTCTTAGTTTTATTCTCATAATTTCCTTGCAAAACTCTCATTTTCTCCCCCCATTTTTCCTCTCCAGCTCTAATTTGATTGTAAAAATAACCTTTTTGCTCTATTAAAATATTTCTTTAGCTCCTCTATGAATTCTTGTTAGGTTTGTGTCCATGCTGTCTTTTTCTTTGAGATGTTACTTCTTTGTGTTTTCAAGTCATAGTTTTTTCTTGTGTTTAAGTCTTGAGCTTCCATGCCATCATAGTAGATCTTTTGGTGAGTTTTTGTTTGTTCATTTATTTGCTCATTTTTCGCCTATTTCTTGACTTTGGACTTTATGTTAGTGTTGGGCACTGGTTACATATGGGGGAGATTCCCATCTGCTGCTTTCACAGCTCAATTTAGAGACCTTTAAATTTGTGATACTTCCAAAGTGGTTTGTTCAGTGCAATAGACTTGGCTATTCTTAGCAATACAATGATCCAGGGCATTCTGCGGGACTTATGATGAAGAATGCTGTTTACCTTCAAGGAAAGAATTCGTGGAGTCAAAATGCAGATGAAAGCATATGATTTTTCAATTGTTTATTTTGGTTTATGTTTTGGGGTTTTGATTTTATGAGATTACTCACAAAAAATGAACAGTATGGAAATATGCTTTACATGATAATACAATATAATATGCCGTCCAGCACGGGAAGGGGAAAGATAAGGGAAGAAGGAAGATAAGTTTGATTATATAACTTAGGAATACTTGTGTGGAAATTTGTTATAACATGTAATTGGTAACAAATAAACATATAAATGAATGAATGAATAAACAAACAAACAAATAAATAAATGAACGAATAATTAAATGAATTAAGGAAAAACCCAACCAAGTGATTTGATCCATGGAGAGGTTTGGTCACTGTTCTTCTGGTCTGTGTTGTGGTCCTTTTGCAGGTATGGTCTCTGTTCCCTTGTGACTATAACCATTTCCCTCTGCCCTGGATTTGAATGGGGAATGGGAGACAGAGCTTCCAAATGAGACCTTTTCTTGATCCCAGTGCTAGTATAGGGGTCCCCTGAAATCCCTTTCTACCCAGGTATTCCTTACTCATCCTGTCTGCTGAGCTGCTTCCTACCACTGTTGGTAGTTTGAATGCTGTGTTCCTGGTCAGTTCTCAACTCCATGTTCTCTCCATCTGACTTCCTGAAATGGGGAAATGATTCATTCTGATTTTTTGTTGGCTTTTCTGCTCTGCTGTCATTGCGGAAGACATTTTGGGGAAGCTGAAATGAAATCGTTGACCTCTCATTCTGCCATTTTGACTCTTCCCCACAATTCATCTCTTTATACTATTTCTGATGGATAACATTCTCTAGGTTGTTCTTAAGGGATAAATTCACTTTAACCTCTCTAAGCCTCAGTTTCCTCACATGTAAAATGGGGATAACAATAGTATCTGCCTCACAGAGTTGTTGAGGATTTAATGAGATAACATGTAAAGTGCTTTGCAAACCTTAAAGTGCCATATTGTTTTATTTGAAACAGTTCCCATTATCCTATAAGGCAGAATGTAGAGGCAAAAGATTGCAACAGTTGTTTTTAATGAATTGTATCCTTTTAATCCTATTTTACATAGTTATTTTTATTGAATGTTATGACCTATGAACATTTTATTATGTTCCAATTTGCCTGAATCACTGAGTAAGGCCTGAGTGAGAAGCTTGACCCAGATACCATTTGAAGCAACTCAATCTTGAACAAGTATTTTTATTTTTGTTCCTTAATTAGTATTTTATTTTTCCAGTTAGATATAAAACAACTTTAATTTTCATTTAAAACAAATTTTGAGTTCCAAATTCTCTCTCTCCCCCACTCCCTCCTGGAGAAGGCAGACAATTTGATATCAGTTCTCCATGTGCAGTCATGCCCAACACATTTCCATATTAGTCATGTTGTAAAAGAAAACTCTAACCAAAAAAAAGAATACTGAACAAGAAAAATAAAGTTTAAAAAAAAGTTTGCTTTGATCTGTATTCAGACTTGATCAGTTCTTTCTCTGGAGGTGGATAGCATTTTTCATCATGAGTCCTTCAGAATTATCTTGGATCACTATATTGCTGAGAAATGCTAAGTCATTTATAGTTGATCATTGTACAGTATTGTTGCTATTGTGTACAATGTTCTGGTTCTGCTCATTCACTAAGTATCAGTTCATGTGTCTTGCCAGGTTATAATAATATTTTTTTTTTTAAATTTTAAACCCTTAACTTCTGTGTATTGACTTATAGGTGGAAGAGTGGAAAGGGTAGGCAATGGGGGTCAAGTGACTTGCCCAGGGTCACACAGCTGGGAAGTGTCTGAGGCCGGATTTGAACCTAGGACCTCCTGTCTCTAGGCCTGGCTCTCAATCCACTGAGCTACCCAGCTGCCCCCTATAATAATATTTTATCGCAGTCATATTCCACAACTTCAGTCATTTCCCAATTCATAAACATCTTCTCCATTTCCAATTTTTTGCACCACAAAAGGAGCTGATATAAAATTTTTTGTGCAGATAGGTCCTTTTCCTTTTTAAAAAAATCTCTTTGGGATACTTACCTAGTAGTGGGATTGCTAGATCAAAGAGTTTTCTAGCTCTTTGGGGATAGTTGAACAAGTATTTTTAAAGAAATATAATGAAAAAGTATGTTTAAGTATATTTAAAGCATATTTTAAGAGTAATTAACAAAAAGCAAAAATGATATCTATACTTATTTTAATATTTAACTTATGTAAATCAGTTGCCATAACAAGGAAACCAAAAAAAGTCTTTAAAAATTCCTAGTTCACCTTTCTAGGGGAGAGTGTGTGTGTAGTATATGTAGTGTGTGTGTGTGTGTGTGTGTGTGTGTGTGTGTGTGTGTGTGTGTGTGAGAGAGAGAGAGAGAGAGAGAGACATTTATTGCCAGACAACACTGATTTAGAATACAAACTTATCTTGTATATCTGTAAAGTCTTACAAAGAAGAATGATTTCCTTAACAGAAAGAACTGGAGAAGGATAAAATCAGAGCCCTATCTAAGCCAGGTCATCTTGAGGGCATTTAAAGATAAAATGGAAGGAGGGAAACAAGCAGAATAATGGATGATTTTGCAAAGATTTTTAAAGCAAATGCTTTGAACTATCAAGAGTAGTACAACTCCTTCCTTTGGATTTTAGTATCACAGTCCTGGTCATATTCATGGAATAGATATGAATGGCACTAAAGGGAAAAGAAACAAAAAAAAAAAAGGGACCAACTTAGGCCAAGTTTTCTTAGACAACATCTGTGCTGGAGGTGACACAATTTGTAGAATGCTGAGGGGTTGATTCACAAAGTATCCAAAAGAGGGAAAGATTCTAAAGGCATGGAAAAAATATGATATGTTATTAATAATGAAAAATGGTGACTAAGAACATCATCTGTTGCCATCCCATATGCCTATCCTGCTACCTAAACAGAATCACTATGAGAGTCATCTATACACTCATCAAGGGCATCTTTGATGAAAGACATTAATGGGGAACAAGCAAGGCTTTATGAGCAGTAGTCTGCAGAGGACCATATCTTCATCAACACATAACTCATAAATAAGCTCACAGATCTAAAGCTAGAATAGACCTGAGAGACCACTGAGACCAATCCTCTCATTTTAAGATGGGGAAACAGGCCTGAGGAAGTTAATATAGAGCCAGTATTCTGTTATTGTACCATGCTAGAACAGTGATAGTGAACCTTTTAGAGACTGCATACTGTGCCCTCACCCTCTGCCCCCTGCCAGAGACTTTGTGCCATGCCCCACTCCTGCTCTGCCCTCCCTTACCCCACACAGGGGAGGGAGAAAGCACTCCCATTGGGCTGCTGGGAAGAGAGGCGGGTGATGAGAAAAAATGTTGTCAGGCATGGAAGGAAGCAGCTCCACCCAAGTCCCTCTGCCTTTCTAGTAATGAACTCTGGTGGGTGATGGCATGCATGCCCACAGAGAGTGCTCTATGTGCCCTCTCTGGAACCCATGCCATAGGTTTGCCATTGTGATGCTAGAATTTACGATGGGACATCTTGAAAAGCTAAAGTACTCTTGGGCTGCATTGAGAGACATAGCTTTCACATATAGCCAGGAATAAGGAGACAATAAACCTTTTGTTCTCTGTTCTTGGTGACCACATTTGGAGTATTGTGTTCAGTTCTGGGCACCACAGTTTAGAAACAATATTGAGAGTCCAGAGGAGAGCAATCAGGATAATGAAAAGCCCAAGATTAGGACAATCTAAGAACCAGTTGTCAATGTTTAGCCTGGAAAAGAAAAGTTTTAAATGGAATATACTTGCTTTTTTTTTTTTAAACCCTTAACTTCTGTGTATTGACTTATAGGTGGAAGAGTGGTAAGGGTAGGCAATAGGGGTCAAGTGACTTGTCCAGGGTCACACAGCTGGGAAGTGTCTGAGGCCGGATTTGAACCTAGGACCTCCTGTCTCTAGGCCTGGCTCTCAACCCACTGAGCTACCCAGCTGCCCCAATATACTTGCTTTTGAAAGATGGTTCTGTGGGGGAGGAATGAACCTTGTTCTGGTGAGTGCCAGAGAGCAGAATCAAGATCCATGAAAGGAAACTACCAAGGGGTAAAATTAGGCTTGATATAAGGAAGAACTTCTTGGTCTTTAAACCTACCCACAAGGAATGAGTTGCCTTGAAAGGGAACGGGGGTGAGGGGACTGGGGTAAGCGACTAAGTGGATAGAGAGCTAGGCTTGGAGAGGGGAGATCTTGGTTTCAAATCTGGCTTCATTCACTTCCTAGCTCTGTGATCCTGGAAAAGTCACTTGACTCCAGTTGTCTAGCCCTTACTGTTCTTTTGCTTTGGAACTGATAATTGGTGTCACTTCCAAGACAGAATGTAATGGTTTAAAAGAAAGAAAGAAAGAAAGAAAGAAAGAAAGAAAGAAAGAAAGAAAGAAAGAAAGAAAGAAAGAAAGAAAGAAAGAAAGAAAGAAAGGACATGGGCTCCCCATCCTTCAAAGTCTTTAATTAGAGTCTGATCGTTCACTAGGTGCCTTGGGTATGATTTGGACTAGTTGGACATGGAGATTCCTACTGACTTTAAAATCCTGGAATTCTGGTTCTGGGATTCTCATGTGACTAATAAGGAAACAATTTTGAGAGGTAAGGGTCCATGGTCATGAGGCTACCAAGGCATATCCCGGAACTTTGGCCTCATGATTCAAGTTCAGGTCTCCTTTATCTTCTGACATGGATGGTTGGGCAGAAGAAGAAATTGCCTCTTGAGAGTGGAAAGAAATGTAGTGATATCTGGTTTGGAATTGTCTCCAGGAAATCTTCAGGTTATGTTGGTAGAGCTCAACCTATTCCTTGAAGATTCGCCTGAGTAGGACTGTTGAAGAGGCAAGCGGGTGGTAGTCATCATTTTAGGAGTCTCCCAGGTACCCACTGATTTCTTTTTGAGGATGGGACCCACTGATCACATTTTTACATCAGGATCCCACATGCATGTTTTGACTAAGCATTATGATTTTTTTGTTGTTGTTTTCCTTCCACAAAAAAAGTCAGAGTTAAAGCCTGGGAACATATTCTCCGACCTTTTATTTTAGCCCCAGTCTATGAAAGGATGAAGGTAAATGAAGGCAGGGTTGTCCATTTAACAGCCAGCAGTCCTTTTTGCAAATCTAATTCCCTTCTAACTCCTTTTATTAGAACTATTTGACTTTCTCAGTAGATGGACTCTGTGTGTGCGTGTGTGCGTGTGTGTGTGTGTAAATTTGAAACCAATAAGGAACTATATACATTGTCATACCAGTTTACATAGAATTTAATTTCCAGTCTAGTTTCTTCGTCTTACCATTCACATCAGGAAACAAGGAGCACCTGGTGTGCTGGTCTTGAATTCACTGCCCAGGACAGCTAAGGGAGGGCAGCAAGAGAAAGTCCAGATGGTTATGGGAACACCTGGTCCTAATCCTCAACAGTGGTGACTTCAGACCTTGGTTAGCCTTGAGAAGAGGCATACATCCACCTCTTATCACCTTTCATCTTAGAGAAGAGAGATAGATGAAAGGGTATCTATTTATTCTATCCATCTGGATTTGAATCTTGCATTGTATAATGGAGAAGACCTTGGATTGTGTACCAGGAAATTGAGAAAATTTGAAGCAATGTGGTTCAACGAAAAGAGTACAATAGTTGGAGGCAGAGGCTCTGGATTTAAATCCCACCTCTCAACTTAATTACCTTTGTCACCCTGGAAAAGTCATCTCCACCTTTCTTGTAAGGTAATTGATCTGGGCTTTCTCTTACAGTCCCTTCTAGTATCTTACAGTGGGCTTTATGCCCTTGGATATGTATTTTGCTTCATGGTTATTAGTTTCTTTATGTATTATTAAGTTTCTGAGCCTAGCTTGGTTTTCAAGGTCTTCCCCAGCATGGCTCCAACCTCCCTTTCTTTTTTTTTTTTAAAACATTTATTAATATTCGTTTTTAATATGGTTACATGATTCATGCTCCTACTTTCCCCTTCACCCCTCACACCCCCCCACCCATGCCGACACCCATTTCCACTGGTTTTATCATGTGTCATTGATCAAGACCTATTTCCAAATTGTTGATAGTTGCATTGGTGTGGTAGTTTCGAGTCTACATCCCCAATCATGTCCACCCCGACCCATGCGTTCAAGCAGTTGCTTTTCTTCTGTTTCCTCTCCTGCAATCCTTCCTCTGAATGTGGATAGTGTTCTTTACCGTAAATCCTTCAGAACTATCCTGTGTCATTGCATTGCTGCTAGTACAGAAGTCCATTACATTCGATTTTACCATAGTATATCAGTCTCTGTGTACAATGTTCTTCTGGCTCTGCTTCTCTCACTCTGCATCAATACATGCAGGTCTTTCCAGTTCACCTGGAACTCCTCCAGTTTATTATTCCTTTGAGCACAATAGTATTCCATCACCCGCATATACCACAGTTTGTTCAGCCATTCCCCAATTGAAGGACATATCCTCCTTTTCCAGTTTTTTGCCACCACAAAAAGCGCAGCTATAAATATTTTCGTACATCTGTTTATCTATGATCTCTTTGGGGTACAAACCCAACAATGGTATGGCTGGATCAAAGGGCAGGCATCCAACCTCCCTTTCTGGCAGTATTTCATTCTTCCCTTTATGTAGTGTGGTGGTGTAGAAAGAGTATTTAACTTGAAGTCAGTTGGACCAAAGTCTGAGTCCCCTTTTAATTTATTTAGATGGGTGTGATAACCTCTCTGAGCCTCTTTTCCTTCATCTTTAAAATGAGGATTATAATAGCAGCAACTTCACAGGGTTATCATGAAGCTCACATGTAATAATATGTCAAGTCCTCACAAAGCTTTAAGCAAGATATAAAAGTTACCTATTAACTATTTTACCCTCTAATCAAACTACTATTCAGTATCCCATGATTTTATTCTTCCCTCTCCCCTACTCCATCTAGACTGTTGAAATCCTTCTTTCCTTTAAGGCAGGTAGTTAGGCCACAAGCTCTTATTGAGGGCTTTCTGTGTTAGCATTGATACTTTGTTCATTGAGGGCCAAAAAGAAAAAAAATTTAATAATGCATGCTAAGTCTGGTCCTTGTGATAGGCCTGATGCTTGAGGATTGGCTTGACTCTTTGGGGAGTTTGGGGAGAGGCTTGGTGTTGGTTTGTAGGGCAATGAATTTTTGAGCCACAGTAACTCTTGAAGACTATCTACCAAAATAGAAAAGCGTTGTGATATGTGTCAGTGGAGGAAACATGCCTATTGATGACATAGAATCCTTGATGTATTGACCGTATTTTACTTTAATGTGTGAAGAGGTTCTGCTCTTCTTAAACCCTATAAAGTGAGGAGGTGTATGTTTTCTAATCTCCAAAGGAGCTGGGGTTTAAAGAGATTAAGAGTCACCTGGTGAAACAAATATTAGAATTTGGACTTGAACCAGGGATGTCCCAATAAGTACTGAACAACTATCTCTCTGAAAACTTACCACCCACAAGTTTAATTTGCACTATTAACATTTTTATTCATCACTTTCTTAAGTCTAGATAATCAACGTAATAAATCCAGCTCTGATTTATATCTTTTGTAGGTTTGGGAAGCTTCAATGCTCACACTGAAAATTTAACAATGGGCTCTTGTAACCAGGTCTGAGCTGGCTCCAGCACATTTCTGACTTAAATCCAGGTCCTCTGACCCTAAATCCAGAATATTCTATTCTACCATAGAGAGCTCCAGGACTTCTTATCCTATGTAATTCTTGTCTGTGTTATGGATAGCAGGCCCTTAAATATCTGTTGAATTTAATCTGTAAAATGAGGACTTTTATGATCTCTGAGGTCCCTTCGGGAATATGATTCTGTAATGGTAGAGATTTTAGATTCCAGCTGGTAGAAAATACATATTTAGGCAGAGGGACTTTTTGTACCACCTCTTCTTATGTAAATAGCCAATTCTTTCCATGCTGTAGACTGTCTGTCCAGTGGTCATCAAAACAATATGGTACTGGAGGGCAGCTGGGTAGCTCAGTGGATTGAGAGCCAGGCCTAGAGGTGGGAAGTCCTGGGTTCAAATCTGACCCCAGACACTTCCCAGCTGTGTGACCCTGGGCAAGTCACTTAACCCCCATTGCTTAGCCCTTATCACTCTTCTGCCTTGGAGCCAATACACACTATTGACTCCAAGATGGAAGATAAGGGTTAAAAACAAAACAAAACAATATGGTACTGGCTAAGAGACAGAAGGGTAGATCAATGGAATAGAGTTGGGGTAAATGACCTCAGCAAGCTAGTATTCGATAAACCCAAAGATCCCAGCTTTTGGGACAAGAACTCACTATTTGACAAAAACTACTGGGGAAATTGGAAAGTAGTATGGGGAAAATCAGGTTGAGATCAACATCTTACACCCTGTACTGGCAATGGATGACATGCGTAGCCATTTTTGATGACATGCGGCTGCATGTAGCCATATGCAGAGAAGTCTGGGGCCGCATGCCAAGAATGAAACGTTTGCTGTAGTGTAGACACTCTGTGCACTATAGATGACAATTCTACCTATATTAATTTATCTATTTTGGTTTATTAAATACAGCTATATATTACAATTATACATTTTTGTTATTTAAACTATAAATATCATAAAATTATGGTTTTTTTCTTGAAGCGACACACCACCCAAGTTATGGTTGTTTTGGTTTTTTTTTTTTGGTGAATTTTGACACACCAAGCTCAAAAGATTGCCCATCACTGCCCTATACCAAGATAAATTCAAAATAGACTGTCAGTCTCAATCTCTAGCTCTTTAGATTATGAGCCCTAAATATCAGCTCTGTAAGGTCCTTCCCACCTCTGAAATTCTCAGTTCTAAGGCTATTTCCAGCTCAACATTTGAGAGCATCTTGGTCAGGGCTAAACTTGGGAGTCAGAAAGATCTGAGTTCAACGCTTACCTCAGATATTAGCTGTGTGACCCTGGACAAGTCACTTGATCTCTGCCTCAGTTTCCTGTCTGTATAGTGAGAATAATAGCACCTTACAGGGTTGTTGTGAAGATAAAATGAGATAACAGTTGTAAAGCATTTTAAAATCCTTAAAATGCCATTTGTTAGCTGTTATTATTATTACTATTATTATTTCTAAAGTAGTTCTGAACTCAGAGTTTGGAAATTTGGGTTAGAATCCATTCTAAGACCCTTAATAGCTATGTGGAACTTTAGGTAAGTTGCTGAGACTCTCACCCTCAATTTCTTCATCTGTAAAATTGGGATAACAATAGCACTTACTCATAGAGTTGTTGTGAGGATCAAATGAGACAATGTAAATGTTTTGCCAACTTAAAGTACCATAGAAATGTTATTATTTATTTTAATTTTAACAAAGTCCTTTCCAGCTCTGACATTCTGTGCTCAAATGTCTTCTAATTCAAGCAGAATTAGGGGCAGCTAGGTGGTACAGTGGATAGTTCAAGTCTAGCTTCAGACATTGACTAGCTGTGTGACCTTAGACAAGGTAGCACTTAACCTCTGTGTGCCTCAGTTCCCTCATCTGTAAAATGGGGATTAAAAAAAGCACCTACCTCCTAGGTTTGTGAAGAGGATAAAATGAGATAATAATTGTAAAGTTCTTAATTAGCACAGAGGCCTGGCACATTATAAGCTACTACTATTATTATTCAGTTAGTCTGAGATAAAAGGAACTGATTATCTTAGGATAATGATTTGGCTAGTACTTCAAAGAAACAAGAGAGGATGACTGGAGCCAGAACAACTGACATTTATTAGTAAAGCCATTGGACCCCAAAGCTTCCCCAAGAGGAACCTGATACCCAGAAAGGAAGACTCCAAATATAGCCAAATTAGTATTTATTATTTGAGAGGAAATTCTGGTCAGGTGTCCCTTGAATGTCTAGAGGGACAAGAAGAGGATTTTGTGGCAAGAAAGCAGAGTCTGAGGAGTCAGAGGTGGCTTGGACTCCACTGGAGGCTGCCCAAGATTTCAGCATGGTGGCGTGGGGCCCGTGCACAGCTTGTTGGGGTAGTGAGCATACTTGGGGTTGTAGGTGCTGAGGTTGTCTCGGAAGCACAGTGTGGCATTCTTGTCACACTCACAAGTCAACCTTTGGCAGGCAGTTCTTCCCCCTGAAAGGGAAAGGGTGAGAGCCACAGAAGGGAGTGAAGACCTGACACCCTTAGGCTGTCACCTAATCACCCTAGTGACTAGAAAAAGGATCTGCCTGCTGTTGTAGAAGGCTCCCTACTGACTCCCTAGCCTTCTCTCTTTCCTCCACCTACCGCAGGTGATGCTGTTTTCGGTAATAGAGAAGTTGTACTTTTCGATTTTGGGGTCACAGCCTAGCTTATTCATCCTTCCATAGCAGCAGTCATGAGCGTGGCAGCACCTGGTGGGGATAGCACCGACTTAGGGGGAATGTCTGGGACCAGGGATCTTCTCAGGAGATACTGGCTCAGACAAACTTCCAGTTATTGAGAGGCTATTGAGAGGAAAGAGAGGGACTGATCAAGGGAGTTGAAGGGATTCTGGTAAGAAGAGGGGGGAAATCTAGTTTTTTCTTCCCAGACCTTCTCATGCCTGTGTCCTTACCAGTCTGTCTCATCCACAGGCCATTTGGAACCACCGATGCCACAGTAGCAGCCGTAGTCATTGTAGTCCAGTGCCGACTTCCCCGTCAGCCTCTCAATCATGAACCCAAACTGTAGTAGGTTCCCACCAGCCAGGGACACCGCTGGGGAGGGAAAGCTGAGGACAGCTGAAACTGCCATAGATTCCCACCCAGCTGTCCTGTCTGAGGAGCCCCAGTCCTAGAACTGAGCCATCTTCTTCTTTTCTTTTTTTTTTTACCTTCTGTCTTAGAATTGATACTAAGTTTTAGTTCTAAGTCAAAAGGGTAGTAAGGGTTAGGCAACTGGGTTAAGTGACTTGCCCAGGGTCACACAGCTAGGAAGTGTCTGAAGCCAGATATGAACCCAAGACCTGTCTCCAGGTCTGGCTTTTTATCCATTCAGTCCCCTAGTGGCCCTAACAATACTTATTCTTCAAAATCAGGTCATGCATTTGAACTCTAATGGGCAGAGTACAAATATCTCTTTAGAATTATCGAACTCACATTTCACTAATCATCTCCCCGAATATGACCTCAGTGATATTTTTTCCCCAATATCACTTCTGGCCATCTGTCCCTAGATACCACTCCCATTTTCATATGCCATCCCAGTGTCTCCATGATCATTTCCTTAACTATGATCTTCAAATCTCCTCTGAAATGTTATTCAGTCTCCTCAGTTGCCATCCTCAACATGTCCTTAATCATTTCATCTAATACTATTCCCAAATCTATCATTTTCCCCAAATCTTTTCCCAAAGTATATACTTCACTATTTACCCCATCACTGCCCATCCTCTCCTCAAACTGCTTTTCACATACTTCCCCCCCACCAAATATTAGAGTGAGGTGGGGAGAAAGTGGGGGTGAATGAAGCAAAAATTGATGCTAACAATAGGTTTAGAGTTCCATGTCAGTACCCATCCACAGGGATGTAGGCTACTTTCCCTCCCCAATTTAATCTGACCTTCACCATTGGCACAAAAGAACAGATCTGTTGTAGAGTCCTGATTTTATGTTGCTTCCCACCCCTGATGATTGAGTCCAAGCCTAGAAAAAGTGGCTTCAGATCTCAAGAAGAAAAGGTGTCTTTGGGGGCCTTTTCAACTCTTTATGGTGGGGTGACAACATGTGGAAGTTCTCATCTCTTTACATCCTGGCTTGTAGATTCAAAAGAGGTTAGAACTGAGGGGAGTCATAGAGATAATCTAATTGGAAAGCATTAGTTAGAGCTGGAAGTGAACAGAACTAGAAGAGACTTTAGATGCCATCTAGTACAAACCCCTCATTTTATAGATGGGAAATGGGCCTGAGGAAGGAGCATGTATTATTCAAAATCACAGTTAGTTGTAGAGCTACACTAGAATCCAGGTCTTGTGACTGAATATAAGACCTTCTATAGTACTATATACTGACTCCTTCCTGCTAGCTCTGTGGCATAATGGCTGAATTTTCCTTTGGTGAACTAGTGAGGGAGCTTTGGGTTCTCCAAGGGATTGAGGGCAGTGGATGTTGAGAACCCCCCAACTCTCCCTCCCAAGGGGTTTGGGGAAGAGAGAGTCACTTACCTAGGAGGCAAAGGAAAAGCTTGATGGGTGGAGGCTTCATCCTAGTAGCAAGAGTGAAGATGAGAGGGGAAGAGGACACCAAGGAAGAGGTGGTGGAGGAGGAGGAAAGTGGTAGTCTCAGATCTGAAACCTTTCCTCTGCTGTCTCAAGCTCTTCTCTGAAGTTAAGTACCCAGATCTAGTCCACTCCCAGTCATTAATCCTCAAATCCTGAGTGATGCAACCACACTTCCAGCTCTCACACCTGGGAGTCAGGCCTGTTATCAGGAGGGAGTCAGGGTGTGGCTGGACCACAGAGACCTCTGTGGCTCTTTGTTTTCCTCCAGTAAATTCATGTTTCAGAACATTTTCACAATGTACCTCTCTACCCTTATGCTTCCATTTCCAAGGTATTTATGATTCTCTCCCCTATGTTTCCATTGATTAGCCACAAGCTCTCCAAGATACTGATGAGGAAATAACTTGAAAGATTGAGTGATTTGACCCAGGTTCATAGAAAGTCAGCTGGGTCAGCCCAGTGTTAGTCTCATTAGAATTCCAACTTCCCTGACAGATGCTAGCCTGAAGGCTCTGAGTTTAGCCTAATGAGTTTCTTTACTGTAGTCTCCTAAATACACTCTCTAGCCTAACAGCAATGCAGCCATCATAAGGCCCCAAGGTGTGACATGGGGATGATTGTCCAAATATTCATATTGTTTAGCTCCTTAAGAAACACCATCCTTTGTGCTAGTTGGAAAACTCATCTAGGCCAGAAAAAGTATCATCTGTTTTGTTGTTCAGTATCCATCTTGCTGCTCTTGGTCTTGGATGATATTAAGTATATAAATATTGGCACAGAAATCTTCTTACCTGTATGCTGTATGGAGGAGGACATGCTAACCCATATTAAACATCCTATAAGCTTCGTGGTGTGTTCTCTCTCTCCCCCTGGTTTTACCTTCTACTAAACTCAAGCATTGCCAAGAACAAAGGGAACATTGTGAGGATGACCAATAACAGTGATGGTTCCATCCACCCATGCCTCACATTTGGTCAACTGGGGTCTTTTTCCACTTCCCCTGACCTCCAGCCTAAGGCCCTATTCCATCCAATTCACCCTATTACATGGGAATGGGAAATCCAAGTACAAACTTTGTTATTAGCCCAGCTCATCTTACAGAACTTCTTTTCCATTCAGAGACCAGAGAGCTGATGAGTGTAGGGATGACTTGCTTTTCTCTGTCCACTTTCTCCTAGTTTCCTTCTTAGGATCTAGTAGCACAGTGGGATTAGACAATCTGTGAGGAGGTCAAGGCCAACTAGATCCATACATAAAGAGAGACATTTTCAAGGACAAGCAATGGAATTAGATATGTCAGAGCAGATAAATTCCCAAAATTCTATTCAACCTAGTGGATTATTATAGTTCCTAGCTGGAGTTGGGCCTTGGTAGGAGTTGTTGAAGATGATTTTGCTCAGCCAGTAGCACAGACCTTATGCAAGTTGTTTAGAGTTAATGGTTTGCATCCAATACCATATCCTCAGCCAACCCCTGACACATAGTCAGGAGCCCTCCCACATCCAGCTAATAATGCCTCATGGGTTTGGGTCTCCTTTTATCTCAGTCACAAGTAAGGGGAACAGGGGAACAGAGAGGCTAAGTCACCTTCTAGAGATCACACAGCCAGAGACTCTGAGTCAGAGATCTACCTATTGCTCACCATTTGCTTTTTCATTTTAATGAGGGCACCTCACCCTGTACCAGGCTACAAACAGGGGATAACAAAGGCCCAAACTGTGAATCATCCAGGAACAATCTTCCTAACAATTTGCTGTCCTTGAAGCTCAGCTTCCCATTGGGGGTTTCTCACCTAGCCCTGTTGTGTAGCTAAAGCTTCACTGAGTCTTCAGGCCAGAACTAAAATGATGGAGTGGGGAAATATATTTCGCTGTGGATCAAGTCGGGGTTGCTTATCTCTCCAGTTTTAGAGCCATATAAAAGTTTACCATCTAACATAAGGGCCTGTGAATATTGTAGGGATGCAGAGGAATAGAGGGACTATGGCTAGGTAAGGTAAGAAGACTTCCCACAAGATGTTTAGAGTTAGATTTTAAAAGGAGAAGAGGGAGCTGACAGTAAGGAGCAGAGAATCTTACTGCCAGTGTCAGTGTGGTAGTCCCCACTTGAGAACTTTAGCATAATCCATACCCTAGGTTAAGAGAGAAGTCTGGGTCAAGATTGAAATATAGCTGAGAGGGGAAAGCTGGGTAGCTCAGTGGATTGAGAGCCAGGCCTAGAGACAGGAGGTCCTAGGTTCAAATCTGGCCTCAAACACTTCCCAGCTGTGTGACCCTGGGCAAGTCACTTGACCCCCATTGCCTACCCTTACCACTCTTCTGCCTTGGAGCCAATACACAGTATTGACTTCAAGACAGAAGGTAAGGGCTTAACAAATAAATAAATAAACAAACAAACAAATAAACAAATAAATATAAGAGAATGTGGTCGCTGACTTAAAAAAAATTAATACAGCTCAAGTCAAAATGACTAATGAAAGAGGACCAAAATAAAAAAATTAAAAAAAAAAAAAAAAAGAAATATAGCTGAGAGAGGAGAGATTACTCTCTTCCTCATCAAGTTTTGTTGCTAATTGACAAACTGTAAGGCCAGAAGGACCTGGATTGAAATCTTGACTCTGCTCTTTACTTCCTATGGGATCTTGAGGTAATGTTTTTGAGCTTCACTTCCCTACTTTGTAAAGTGAGAGAAGGTTGGATTAGGTAACCTTTAAGGCCTTTCTAAATCTATGATCCTATATAGGATTATTTTCTGACCTTCTGTTTCTTCATCTGCAAAATGAGATGATTGGGCTACATAACCTTCTAACTAAGGATCCCATGGCCCTGTGACTTTTGGACTTATCCAAGGACTCCATTACGATGCAGAATAGTGACTGGAAAGTAGGAGGTCAAGAGGAGCTAAGCCAATTATGCCAGGGGTAGAGAGGGGAAATGGGCAGGGAAGAAGGTGGGGATTGTTGGGATGTGAGAAATGGAAATGGTTGAGGGAGGCGGCAGCTATGATGAGGTTCCCTGCCTTTTAAAATTTCTCTACCTTGCCAGAACCAGTATGTTGAATTGGCAAATCCCTCAGTCAAACAGAGTCCTCCCTAGGCTCATTTAGTCTGTTGCCTTGTCTTCAAAATGTATTTTCCACCCAAATAATGTCTGGTGCATGGAGGATCTATAATCTTTTCTAGAGAAGGCAATCTGGAAATTAGTAGATTTTCTCCCTTAACCTCCACTCAACGACTAATTGCATAACAATCCTAGCCTTTAGCATACACCCTACCTGCCAGTAGCCATTCCTAGATGGAAGCATTGACCTTGAGGTTGGAAGAATAGATAGGGATATATTATTGAATGATATCATTTTATGTCTAATCCCTGACTTTATTAAACCCAATTAGTCAAAGTCTCTGGGCAGAGCCTTGACTGAAATATTATTGTTGTTCATCCTTCATTTTTGAAGAGGACCAATGATGTCAAGGGGTGATGTCTGAGGCCCAGAGAGGGAACTGACTTGCCCAGGATCACAGGGGTAAGCGAGCAACAAGAGGTCGATTTTAAACCAAGTTTTCCAGACTCCTTATCCAGCACTTTTTCCATTCCCTAATTTTAGGGGCAGAGTAGAAACTATTTTGAGCATGGTATCATGCTATCAGTATTTTACCCTCTTTGGAGTTACTTCCCCAATTCCCACTCATATTGGTAGGCAGAATAGAGATTAGTTGACTACTTCTCTCCTCGTGATTTTAGGGGTAGCTCTAAGGCTTAGGGTTTATGATAGTGTTACTTATGAGCCCCCTACAGTGTGCTTCCCATTGATTATCAGCTAAATTTAATAAACTTTTAGAAAAATGCCCAAGGGCAATATCTGTGGGATTGACTTCTCACCTCTAAAGGTTTAACTCTCTTTCTAGGATTCACACATTTCTGAGCTGTCACCTTTGGATTCAGTGTGTGAACTCTTAAAAGAATTCAAAAGTTTCTGGCTGTTTGAGTTAGAAAAAAAGGGTGGAGCTCTCTAAATATCTTACTAGCTTCTCACCTAGCACTAAGTAGTTTGTGAATTCACTAAGTGGTTTGTGAACTCCTCTCCCTAGTTCAAGCTTTTGTTGATTCAATCAAAAGGTAGACAAAGGAGAGTTAATCCTGTCCTCACAATCTAGTGAGGTACTAAGTAGGGGTACTTAAGTTATTGTTAACCAAAGTTTTAACTCCTACTAGATGAAGAGAATAAAGGATTCCCTTTTCACAAGTGTAAACTCAGAATAGACAAAGAGATTCAAGAATTTCTTTTCACACTAAGAGGTAGAACAAGAACAGTTGTTACAAAAACATTCTCCTCCTTTGTCTTCCCCCCCTCATCTAGTGGCATGCTCTCCCCTTGCACACATAAGATCCCAGGAAAGATTGGGCTCAAATTTATAATAAAATGGTTGGAACACACATGTATTGAGGACACATGTGAAAGGGTTCACAACTCATGCTTACTGGGAGTTCATTTGTCCTTTTTTTAGAAACCATAAATTATTCTCCTTAGAGGTTATTCTCTTTTGGGTTGTGAGATCCTGAAGCTGCCTTTCCTCAGTGTCTCTAGTTTGTCTTCATTGTGTTTCTTAGCTCCCAGTGTCAATGCTGCCATTGACTATTGCTTCTCTAGTGATGCTACTACTGACTTTGGTGGATCCTGCTATTGGTACCAAAGGGATCTCCAAGGCTGTCTGAGTTTTAGAAGTTCACAAAGTCATAACTGATAATTTTCACCTGTGATTTGTGCATTGTTTTTTTCCAGTAAACTTCCCTTCTTCCCTTTGCTCTTAGGCTGTCTCTCTCTACTCCCAGCTAGAGCAATTGTCTCTCTTACTAGTTCAGTCCCTCTGGTAATATAGTCAGTGGAGGAGAGGAGAAAGGAGACATTCTCTTTTCACCTTCTTCCTCACATGGTGATTCCCAGGGTACTGAAATCCTTAACTTTCAAATTTAGAGACTTCTTCCACTTGAGTGATTAATTCTGAATTCTCTTGCTTTAATATGTATTTCAAGATATATGAATTGGTCTTCTCAACCAGTCACAGGATACTTCCTTTCACCCAGTGATCCCAAAGTCCTTTCTTCCTTTCAAATTGATTAAGGACTTTTTCATGTTCATGTTATACTTTTGATTAACTGATTCAAACAAGGTGTCTAGGTCTAACATGATTTGCATTAATTAATAAAATTGGTGATTTTAAATCTATAAAATGGAATGTGTAGTGATGATTTTCTTTCCTGCTCACATAAATCTTTGAGTTAGCTATTTATCTCTCCATTGGACCTACTTCAGAATCTTTGGTCTTCATGTGTTAGAGGCAAAGCAAAATGTCACTCACTCTCATTCGCTTAGTGCCATCATGGCATAAAAATAGAAGTTAGGAATATAAAATGAGGTGAGATCAGATCCAAGCTCTCCCAGGGTACTTCCAAGGGAGCAATTTAGTAGCCATATGAGCATTACCCACATTCATGTACAGAGAAGTACCTTCTGAGGAGATGAAAAGAGAATAAGAATAATACCTACTATGATTACATTAAAATAGTCACAAACTCAAGAGAAAAAAGCATCAAAGTAAAACAAATCCAAAAGGAACTCAAAAGCAGATGTTTATAATAGCACAAATATATAATTCACATATTTTTAAACAAATTGTAAACAATATGGAGTTGGTGGGTTTGCACATAATTTTTTTGCTTTTGTTTATGTTTTCTGTTGTTGATGGTTACTTAGTATGTAATAAAAAATAAAATAAAAAAGAAGTACCTTTTGGGGGGCATTTGGGGCACTCTGTATGCTTATATGTATTCATGTATATGGATAGGGGGCAAGATTGATTCTTTCTACCAAACATGGTCTGGGGAGGGGAAAAAACATGTACATAGTGTGAAAAGAAGTAAAAACATAATAGGGTCAGTGTGTTATAAGAAATATAAAAAGGGAGAAATCATTTTTAACTGAAAGAATTACTGAGAAGATATAACAAGAATAGAAATCCAAAAGCCTCCCAAAGTTGGAACACACTTTCTTCTCCCAACTCAGTGTCTGAGGAGATTGGACTCAGACTAAGAGGGGTGGTCACAAATATTCCCTCCACAAAGGTACCATAGCTGGTAGATAAGCAGCTCCCTTTCAGGACATGGTTTCTTGGTTCATGAGAGTCTTTGCTCAGAACTAGCTCTTCATCAGAGCTGCTGACAATTTTGCTCTGGACTTCCATTGCTGGACTTCTGATAGCTCTTCTGATTTTTCAAGACTTAACAAGATCTCTTTAGTATTCAGTACTCATTCCCCTAAGATCAGGAAATAAGACCCAAGAGAGATAGAAATAGAGGCACCATATGTTCACTGGCCATATTGGCTAAATGAGAGAGAGGTCCCAAGCTACTTTCTCCATCAGATGTCCATGGCAGTTCTAACTACCAGAAAAAGAGAGACTTCATGTGTTATAGTCATTTATATGCACATGTAGATTTCCAGCTCAGTAGCCAATTAAAAGACTCTTCACCATCACTTAATAAACTGACAAGAAAAAATTCAGCTTTTGTCTAGTTTTTTATAAGTAGACCATTCCATAGACCTCTATGTAAAGTGATTTTTATGTAATATGATGTGGGGATGGGAGGAATTTAGGAAGGGGTCTGAGTGCCTGTCCAGTGGAGGGAGGGGGCCAACACGGGGTTCAAGGACACATAGAGACTAGGGACAGAGAAGTAAGATCAGCCACTCACGTGGGGGCCTGACCAGAACTGAGAGGAAGAATATGTGGGGAGCCGACACATAGAGAACAGAGGACAGCTGATTAGAGGGGCCTGGGATAGACAGTACCTGAGCATGAATGGATGGAAGACAGACAAAAGGGTGTCCAACACTCATGTGAGTGGGCAAGAGGAGGCCCTCTCTCATTGCTGGAAGACTCAAGTCATTCCCCCAATTTGGCAGTGGTGGTGGTGCCAGTTCATCTTACTTTTGCTTGGAGGGCTTTTGTTTGTTTGTTTGTTTTTTTGGTGTGGGGTAGGAGGTTGCTGAGTGCCTGGCTGAGCAGCCAGGAGTGAGGAGAGACAGAGAGAGCATAGCACTGCACAGTAAAGTTGTCTCAGGTATTTTTTTTTGTGTGTGTGAATTTCTTTCAGAATTCTTTTAGTCAAATTTGTGTAATGCTAATTTACATGAAACAAGAACAGTCTGCACTTAGGCATGCACTGTATCAGAGAGGGTAGGGGGCTCTTGTGAATTTCTAGAAGCAAAAAACTCCATTTGGATTGTTGCAGGCAAATATTACATAAGCTCTAAGGATTCAGCTCTTATTAGCTAGTTCACTCGTTATATAAAAATAAGTTCAAAGTAATTTCAGAGAGAGCCGGAGTGCATTAACAGCTGGGAGAATCGGGAAAAATCTCTCATCGAATGCAGCACTTGATCTAAGCCATGAAGGGAGTCAGAGGTTCAGGGAGGCAGTGGTGAGGAGGGAGAACATTCCTGGTTTGGGGGATAACTTATGCAAAGTTATGGTCACAGAAGATGGAATGTCATATATGGTAGGGCAGCTAGGTGGTGCCATAGTGCATAGAGAACCAAATCTGAAGTCAGGTCTACTCATCTTCTTGAGTTCAAATCCAGTCTCAGGCACTTGCTAGTTGTGGGACCCTGGGCAAGTCACTTAATCTTGTTTGCCTCAGTTTCCTCATCTATAAAATGAGCTAGAGAAGTAAATGGCAAATCACCCCATTATCTTTGCCAAGAAAACCCCAGATGGAGTCATGAAGAGTCAGATAATTGAAATCACAACAGCTACCCTATATGGTGAACAGCAAGTAGCCATTTTGGTTAGAAAGTAGAATTCATGATAAGAAATACAATCGTCCCTCCCTATATCACAATTCACTTATTGCAGCTTCACTGTATCTCGGGTTTTAATAATATATATCCAATTCTGTATTGTGGAGTTTTCACTATATTGTGGGATTTTGCAGATGAGTACTGTGCTGTAACAATGGAAATGTAGCATGCCACTACATTTTGTCAATGTGAGATGATTGTACATGGCTGAGCGCAAAGCAGGCATTTCCGTATTGGCTGATGGAACAAAAGGCTGACAACACAGCAAAAGGCACTGTGTTCTGTATCCTGGGCGTTTATTGGCTCAGTGTTTATAAAAGTGTGGGAAAAGTTTATAGGAGAGTGGGAAGGGTTTATAAAGTCTTAAATATATATATATGTATATATATATATTTATAATTTTATAATTTATAATATATATGTATATTTATATGACAAAATAAATATAACACTGCTATTCCACAGATTTTCACCTATCATGGGGGTCTCTGGAAAGTAACTCCCATGATAGGTGAGGGATCACTGTATCGTAAAGTCAGTATAGAAAGATAGGATGGAATCATAGTGAGGAGTTTTAAATACTATGGGAATTTATATTTTATCCTAAACCTTTAGTTCAAGGTTAGCAGGCAGGAAATCCCTTTGTATCCCACCCTGGAGCTCCTTTGCTATGAAAAACAAACTGTAGGTTTACTGTGATTGAGTCTGATTGAGGTAATAGTATGTACTATATTAAGTACCATTTTGGACATCAGTAGTCTCAATTCATAGGAAAAAATATACTCCTGTACTTTTCTATTTTGGTCTTCTCAGTGAAACAGAAGAAATAATCAGTTTTATTTCAAGAGAGATCTTCTAGTCAACCTTGTAGAAGATGTCATAGAAGGGATTTCTAGTCATTTAGGAGTTGGATTAGGTGATCTTTAAGGTATCTTTCACCTCTAATTCTATGGTTCTTCCTGTTGCTATTATGTCAAAACTTCTAGAGTTCACAGTTTAACTAGTAAGATGATGAGAGCCACCAAAGAAAAGAGAAAAATAGTATTTAGGTTGCTGTAAAGTCTTCCCCAAAACGGAACCGGACTGATCGAGTTATAATTGTTGAAGAGATTAATTCCAAGGAGCTTTTACTTCTCACTGGAAAGCTGACAGGTAAATTCTATTGCCCAATGGAGGGATGTATGGAAGGTCCAGGAAAGACTAGCACCTCTGGTCCAAGGGCAGCTGAGCCTTTTTCAGGGCTGCTCTTCTACCTTTGGTGTCTACCTTGAGGGGAATCGGTAGAGGAGAACGATTTCATCCAGTGGCCATGGAGGCAGCTGAAGCAGACTCTATGGAGTGCTTAGAGTGCTTACAGATGGAAGATTCCAAGGTCATTCTCTACAACCAAGGTCATCACAAGTCCCTGACTTTTGTCTTGCCATTGGGCTTCAATGACTTTGGAAGAGAGAATGAGGTTGATGCCTTTGTACAATTCTACCTCACTTAAATCCAGTTCAGGGGGCAGCTAAGTGGCTCAGTGGATTAAGAGCCAGACTTAGAGATGGGAGGTCCTAGGTTCAAATCTGGCCTCAGATACTTCCTAGCTGTGTGACCCTGAGCAAGTCACTTAACCCCCATTGCCTAGCCCTTACCACTCTTCTACCCTGGAACCAATATAGAGTATTGATTCCAAGATGGGATTCTAAGGGTTTAAAAAAAAAGTCCAGTTCACAAACTCGTCAAGACACCACCCCTTGATGTCATTTGTCCTTTCTGAAATAATGAAAAATGATAGCTATCCAATAGAGTATAGGGAAGACAATAAATGATTTTCCTTGGCCAAGAGGTTTGAACATGAGACAATTTGAGCAACTGATCCTAGGTCTCCAGAAGAAATATCTAATTAGAGATATCTACTTCCTAAAATTTTGATTTTCAACAATGTTGCATTTGAACAATTGGGGCCATTGGACAGGAATTAGAACAGGAGGAAGCTTTGAATAAATTATTGCAAATGATAATTCTGGGGAGCCCTCACTCCTGGCCAACAGTATAAATGAAATTTCTTTTTATGCTTTGGAGTCAATTCTGAGATTTAGTACAGCCACAAGGATGCCCCAAATCTTCCTCACTCTCCCAATCAAAATGAATAATCTTGAGAACAGAGGTACAAAGATTTCTTTTATGCCTAAGCTGGATACAAAATTTCTCGCCTCTGTTCATTCTCATGAACCTCTGCCCATCCCTGGAATATACTCCCTTTCATCTTCAGCCCTCAGAAACTTCTTAACTCAAGTGTTGACTCTTTCCTCAAACCCTTAGTTAGTGATTGATTTCTCTTTACTTTTCATTGTACTCTCTTATCTGTGTCCATGTTGTATCTAATAAATATAATGTATACTCCTTGAGTACAGGGACTATTTCAGTGTTTAGCTTTGTATCCCCAGTACCTCGATACATTTTTGTTTAATTTAGTTTGTTGAATTTGGGGGAAAAAAGACCAAAGGGGAAGCTAGATGTGTTATAGTGAATAAAATACCAGACTTGGAGATGGGAGGACCTGGGTTCAAATATGGCCTCTTATGGGGAAAACCAGGGGAGTTAACTTAAATATTATATGTGGGTTCAGAAGGGTGAGTAGGAGACAGGAATGGACAATAGGTGGGACCAAACAAGTTAGGGAAACTGGGTTTAGCTGTTAAGGGAAATGACTGATGACAGAAGTGACAGTTAGGACCTAACTGTCACCCTGCCCCACCTAGACAAGGGGTCTGTGAAAACCAGCAAGCAAATGACAAGAGTATTTGTAACAAATTTGATTAAGGGAACAATGGTCTAAAGGATAGGAATAGGGGTTTCTACACTTTCAGACTATGGGCAAACCACAGGGTATGGGGAGGGACTTATCTACACTGAACTGAGAACTAAAGTAAGACAGGGCCCAAAGAATAGCAGGACCGAAGTGGATATCCTCACAGCAGAGTCCTGACATACTCCAGCGATGTTGCAGCTCTTCCAGGTCCACAGTCTGTACTCCTTCAGGTAGGTAGATCTGGGAGCTAACCCAGCCCAAGTTAACCTGCAACTCAGGTTGGGATTAATAGTCTCTACCAAAATCTCCCACAAATGGATGACAGTCTTCCTTCTGGATATCAAGAAATCTGGGTGCAAACTCCACTTCCTCTGAGGTCTCCCAGGATTAGTTACAACTTGTGCCAACCACCATGGAGTCTGTCTCAGAGAGAGAAACCACACTTCCTGCTTCCCCATTCCATTTAGAATTCTCCAGCCCTGCTTGCTAGGTCTCCTAAATAATAATTTAGTAATCTTCCTCACAACAGGCCTCAGACACGTCCTAGTTTTGTGGTCCTGGGCAAGTCATTTAACCTCTGTTGGTTAGCCCTTTCCACCAATACTTAGAATCCATTGTAACACAGAAGGTAAGGGTTTAAAAAAGAAAAGAAACAAAAGAAAGTAATACCTGGACATGGTGCTAAACCCAATTGTTTTGGATAGTAAGGAGAGTACTTAGGAAACCTGGAATTCATCCCAATAATTATGGTAATTGGGTTTCTAGTCAGTGAGGGGAGAGGTGAAAACGCCCACTAATAATGAAGGAGTTATCTGTAAGTCGTGGTCTAGCCTGTCTCAGTTGGCACCACCCTGGGTTAGGGCAGGAGAACTGGCTTCTCTTCATGGCAGGGTCTTCCTGTAGATGTATGATGGATGGGAGCAGCTGGAGCAGAGATTTATAAAGTACAGTTTGACATAGTGGGAAAAGTCTTGGATGTGTGGAAGTAGACAGCCAGGGTAGCTCTTTTCATTAATTACTTCTGTTCCACTTGGCAAGTCACCTAACCTTTTTAAGCCTTAGTTTCCTCATTTATGACATGAAAGAATTAGACTAAATGACTGCCACCTTCCCTTCTAAATCTTAATCTGTGAAGCTATGATTTGTCTTTATCCAGACCGAAGGTCAAAACCCAATGTCCTAAGAAGAGATAGACTTACCCCTTTTGGTTTGAGGCAGCCAACAAATCTACTTAGCTTGGGCTAAATCAAAGTCAAGTCCAAGTACCAAGCACATTGAGCTCAATGTTACTTCCTTGTAGACCTTTCCTTCTCTCCCATCTGCTAGTGTTTCCCTTATGATCTCTCCACCATTACTTTGTATTTATTTTGTATATAACTATATACGTACATGTCATTTACTTCAGCTAAACTGTGAGTTCCTTGAGAGCAGAGACTTTAATTCCCGTTTTTGTATTCCCAATACCTGTCAAGTGCCTGACTCACATGAGCTTAATAAATGTTTGCTGATTGGTTGGTTAGTTGATTGATTGATGGAGATAAAAGAATGTGGATTAATGATTTCCATGGCCATTGTGCACTGTCACTCATCCCCTTGGCTGTCCTTGTGCTTTCTTGAGCTAGAAGCACTAGCTATATCTCTCCACTTTAGTCAGAACTATTACTGCTACTTCAGGCAATGTCTATGTGGTTCCCTCTAACACAGACAAGAGCCTTAAGAGGAGAAGATGGTGTAATAGCCTGTTCAGTGGCTAACTCCTGCACCTATTGCTCTCTGAGCATACATATGAATTAAAAAAAAGTATATAGAAGTGGGAGACTAGAAAAAAGGAAAACCAATGGGTAAAAAAAAGATGCCAGTGTTTATAACCTTGCTCTTACTGTCAAGAGATCTGGGTTCACATCTTGACCCTGCTACTTACTGTTGAGATATACTTAGTGTCATTAGCATCACCTTCTGTTGAGATAGGATTCAATCCTATCCTTTATTGACCACAAGATTTTCAGTGCATAAACAGAAGCAACAAATGCATAGAAGGATTTCATGTTTTCAAGGAAATGTATTCTTAAGACCACTCAAAGGAAATCTGATTTATATTTTAGCTAAGATCTTTGCAAAAGATTTACTTTTTTATTTTAAGGTGGAGTCTTACTAAGACAAAAGGGATGAGGTGTGGAGGAAATATGAGAGAATACCAGGAGCAGCTTATTAGTATTATATAAGTTGTTTCAAGAACAAATTAGGTTGGGTTTGGAAGTGCTAACAATCTTTTGAAGAGGTGTATCCTGAGTGGCAAAAAAATAACAATACAAAAAAAATTACATCATGATGGGTTCAACTCAAAGGGCACCTCCCTAGATGTTACAATAGAGAAGGAGTAAGAGAAAAGTAGTTCTTTTTTTTTTTTGGAGGGGTGGTGTTATATATGTATTATCATGCAAAAGATATTTCTACATTGTTCACTTTTGTAAGAAGACAGACATTTAATCCTAAAATATAAACCCAAATAAACAATTGAAAAATTGTATGCTTTCATCTGCATTCTGATTCCAACAGTTCTTTCTCTGGAGGTGGAGCACATTCTTTGTCACAAGTCCTTCAGAATTGTCCTGGATCATTGTATTGCTGATAACAGATAAGTCTATTACAGTTGATCATTCCACAATATTGCTGTTATTGTGTACATTGTTTTCCTGGTTCTGCTTATTTCATAGGTCTTTCCATTTCTTTCTGAAATCATCCTATTCATCATTCTTTACAGCGCAATATTATTCCATCACCATCATATACCACAATTTGTTCAGCCATTTCTCAATTGATGGACATCTCTTTAATTTCCAATTCTTTGAGGAAGGATGTTATTAAGTGCCAACTATGTCTAGAGATGAAAAGGCAAAAATGAAATGCTTCCTTCCTTCCTTCCTTCCTTTATTCCTCCCTTCCTTCCTTCTTTCTTTCCTTCCAAGTATTGGTTCCAAGGCAGAAGAGCTTTAATAAGAGCTAGGCAATTGGGATTAAATGACTTGCCTAGGGTCACACAGCTAGGAAGTGTCTGAGGACAGATTTGAACACAGGACTTCCCATCTCCAGGCCTGGCCCCACTGAGCCACCTAGCTGCCCCTTACAATGCTTTCTTTCAAAGAATTTTTTTGAATCAGTAGAGTTAACATGAACATATTTAAATATATCTAATATATAAATGTTAATAAGCCACATAATCCTCCTGTGCTTCAAACTCTTTACCTGTAAAACAAAGGGACTAGATGATCTCTAATGTGCCTTCTAGATCTAAATGAATCATCACTGTTCAGGGAAGAGTATGATAAGAATATTCCAAACTGTTTGGAAGTTCTGTCTTGTAGAGGAGATGAATGTACCAGATGTCATGGCCTGATTGTTCTACCCATTAAGATTATCCATCTGACTTTACTCTGACTTTCATTAAGGTTTTCATTGTTACTAGTCTTTGAAAGGTCATGGAGAATTGGAAAGGTAATGATGGTTGGAGAAAGGCAAATGTGTTTGATTTTCAAAAGAAGAAAGAAAACAGGATCCACTAAACCTAGGTAAAACCTATAGATTAGTAAATTTGACTTTTATTGCTTGCAGAATTCTAGAACGTTATTAAAGGAATGGTTAGTGAACATATAAAAAAGGATATAATGATCCTAAAGAATCAGCCTGGCTTCATCAAGATCAAATTATGCCAGATAAGCCTTACTTTTTTATTTGACAGGAACTGGTCTATAGGAGAGTGCTATAGATATAGTTTGCCTGGACTTAAGCAAAGCATTTAACAAAATCATGTTATTATTGTGGTAAATGGAAAGATGTGAACTGGACAATGGTATAATTAAGTCAATTCAAAACTATAATTATTAATGATCTTATTTAATTTTGGGAGGGCATCTTCAGAAGATTGTCTTATTAATCAGGAAGTATTGGGGATAGCTGGGTGGCTCAGTGGATTGAGAGCCAGCCCTAGAGACAGGAGGTCCTAGTTTCAAATCCGGCCTCAGACACTTCCCAGCTGTGTGACCCTGGGCAAGTCACTTAACCCCCATTGCCTAGCCCTTACCACTCTTCTGTCTTAGAAGCAATATCCAGTATTGATTCTAAGATGGAAGATAAGGGTTTAAAAAATAAAAAATAAGAAGTATTTACTATGCATCTCTTGTGAGCTGGATAATAACAGACTCTAGGGCAGTGATGGGCAAACTTTTTAAAGAGGGGGCCAAAGGAAAGGAAATGCTCATCTGTCAGTCTGTTTCTAAGGCAACTCTTTCGAAGTTTCATTGTATTGTATTGTACTCATTGTATTTGTCAGATTAGGAATAATGTTCCTGGGCCTGATAGAGGGAATACAAAGAAAAATAAAATGAAGCAGAACCTTCCCTCAAAGAGCTTATAGTCTATTGGGGGAATGTACACATATGGATGCATGTGTATAATATATATATATAAGTAAGTACAAAATATATTTTAGATTGATGTAAGGTAACTCCAGAAATTTTGATTTGCATCTCACATTATTAATTATCAAGAGCAGGATTTCCTATTGTTAATTTTTTGCAATCTTCTTATGGATAGTTTGTTCATATCCTTTGTTAGTTGCCTATATATCTTGGATATGAGGCCCTTATCAGAAATAATTGATACAAAGATTTTTTTTGCATGTAAATACTTCTTATCCTAGCTGCATTAAAGGTATTCAGTTCCATGTATTTTTCCTTTTGCAATCACCTCTATCTAACTTTTGTTTGAGTAAACTACCTCTAGCAAAGCTGCGATCTGTTTTTGTTGTTGTTGTTGTTGTTGTTTGTGGTATGAGCTTTAATATTATCATTTTAAATTCTAAGAAATTAAATTGCAAAAAACTTTTAATTTTTTATGGTATGAGCTTTAATATTTATGTTCTGTACTATTTTGGATTTAGGACAGTATGTGGTGTAAATTGTTAGCTTCAGTGAAGTCCTCTGCTGAGAGGGAAGGGGGAGAGGCTACTACACGTGGTTTAAGAAGAGGAGACATTTAAAACAATAGTTTTGGTAAGGGAGAAGTATAGGAAGAATCAATCAGGGAAGAGTAAGAGGATGGTGGTGAAGTAGCAAGAGCCCATCTGAACCTGAATAGTAAATGTGTAATGGACCTAGTTAATAGAGTTGTGATTCCCTCTAAGAGTATTCACCAACCCTTGATCAAGTATGAAGGCAGAAAATGAGTGTGATCTAGGGTTGATGTTTGGAAAGGGATGAGTGGTAGCAGATTAACAGGGCAAAGGAGTCAATTCTTTGGTTATTTCCATTCTATTAAAGTCTTATTAACCCAACTGAATACTGCACACATATCCTGCAGAGTACAGGAGGTTTCTTCATTTTCTATTGACAAGCATGACTGGCCATGTACCTATCCTTTATTCTCTTGAGCTGTGTTTTAGCACAGATACATGTTGTGGTAGGGGATGGAATAGTGAGGGTGCACTTCACACTGTCACCCATATATCGACTACTCAGTGGTCCCTTACCTCTTTTAACACACAAGTCAAAGGTGGACAAATGGTCAGTCAGTAGGAGTGGTTCACAGTATAATGCTGTATGGTATGAGCCTCAGTGGGCTTACTGGGATCTAAGCCTGCATAGTTTTTAGCTGCTGCACATACTTGATCATAAAATTGGTCAGGCCACTCATTTTCTTTCTGATTAACATAGTCAAATTTTTGCCAATTTTCTAGGCCAGTAGATAAGTCCCTCATTCCTTTAAATAGTGCCTTCTTGGTATTATATAACTTCACACAGTCTACAGGATTATTGGGGTCCCTTTGTGGGTCCTGTAATGGCCAATATTTCGCCTCCTCATTTTGAGAGTTATTGGTGACCTCAACAATTACCTATCTTTCTCTCTCAATAAAGCATGCGTTAGATCCATTATGTCATCCCAGTTTAGTTTAAAACCTGGACAAATGGCCTCAAACTTTCTGAGAACTATGAGAGATTCACAATCAAAGTTGGGCACGTTCTTTACCCACGTGTTGAGACCTGAGGGAGAGAATAGGACATAATTTCTTAACATCACCAAGTTTCCTCTAGTCATGTGCAACGACTTCCCTCAGAGAAATATGCCCTTAGGAGCAAATTATAAACCCTTCAGGGAGGCTTGATTATATTAGGATTCTCCGAAAAATAAGGGATATTTCTGTGAATGTTGGGGGAGTTGTCTTAGTCTTAGGTCAATGACTTGAGGCAGTGCCCCACATTTTCTCTGTAATCCCTGGGGGGTTGGGGGGGTGGGGCAGCATTTATCTTAGGTCAATGACTTGAGACAACTCTTCCCTTCCCCCCCCCCCCCCGCACCCCCCCATTCTCTCTCTCTCTCTCTCTCTCTCTCTCTCTCTCTCTCTCTCTCAATAAAGCATTACCCTTTAAGTGGTTTCCCTGGCCATATTTTTTTAAGAGTGGTTAAAGAGGGTATACTTTGAAACTTTCAAGGTCCCCTCAGTTTCCAGTCCACACAGAGGGACAGGCTGAGAAAGTGGTAGAGAATCCAGAGAGGAAGGAACAACTGAAAAAAACAGGGGAAAACTGGTTTAAAATTTGGCTACTTGATTGAACCTTTGTAAATTCATCAAGGAGTATGGCCCTAGTGAAACAGCAACCTAATTCTTTGGGGTTTTTATTTCCAATAGCTAATTTGAACTCTTTTTAATGTCTTAAAATCCAAAGCCCCCAAATGGGGACAATAGGGTCCCCCTTTTGGGGTAGTTATAGTCTTAAGCTATTTCTTATAAAGCCTAATGGCTTATTTTTTTTTTTTTTTTTTTTTTTTTATCATTCCTGGCTTCTTTGGCAGTAGTCCTTGTTCCCATGATAGGAGGAGTTCCCCTTGTGATAGGATTCTTACTATGAATATTTCCCATTTTTAAACCCCAAATGAACAAGCCCCCTCCAGAAAAGATTTAGAAACTGTTACTGCTGGAATCTCTACCTTAGATCTCTCCTTAGAGGCCACATGTTTCTGTTGATTCCCCTAAATGCAGTTTAATTTGTGGTTTTTCTTTTCTTTTTAAAATGAGAATTAAAGAAAGGTAAAGAGAAAACTGAAGGCCATCTCTTTCTTATTCCTGTTATCTTTAACACCTTTCACTTTTCTAACTTCAGTGTCTAGTTATCTTGCTAACTTCACTGCTCTTGCATTTTTCTAACACACCCAATTAATGAGAGACAAAAATAATTGGCAAATACACATGAGAGCCAGTCATGTTATCCAGAGTTTCTCCTTGACAATTTCAGTTTCTTAGGAACCTGGGGCTTATATAAACATTTTTCTATACTACATGTAAGTCACTCTTACATGACAAGAAAAACCTTTGAAAAAGACAAGAAAAAGGAGTTTGGACTCCTACTTCATGTTATGTTACTCTCACTTCAGACCGTTATGATTAAATTCTCTGAGACTATATATTGATTTATACTTATTTATTAAATAATGAAAGTTGGTTGGAGAGAGAAAAGGCACATAATTACATGACCAATTGCTTAGCTAAGCTGAGCTGGCCACTCACCTTCTGTCTCCATTTGCTTCCTAGTGTATGAAGTGGAAATTGAGAGGACCTTGAAAGTTTCAAAGTACACCCTCTTTAACCACTATTAAAAAATTATGGACCCGGGGCAGCTGGGTAGCTCAGTGGAGTGAGAGTCAGGCCTGGAGACAGGAGGTCCTAGGTTCAAATCTAACCTCAGCCACTTCCCAGCTGTGTGACCCTGGGCAAGTCACTTGACCCCCATTGCCCACCCTTGCCAATCTTCCACCTATGAGACAATACACCGAAGAACAAGGGTAAAAAAAAAAAAAAATTATGGACCAGTAAAAACCATCACTTAAAATATAATGCTTTATTGAGAGAGAGAGAGAGAGAGAGAGAGAGAGAGAGAGAGAGAGAGAGAGAGAGAAATGAGAGGCACTATCTCAAGCCACTGACCTAAGACAAATGCCCCCAAATTTACAGAAAAATCCCTTACTTATCGGAGAATCCTGATGCAATCAAGACTTCCCAAAGGGATTATGATACTTTTACAATGGTTGGAGATGGAAATGTTGAATAGCTTTACAGTGGACACATTCAAGCATTTTAACATTAAAAAAAAATGATTGGGGATGTTGGAGACAGTTACAAAAAGTTCTGGATTGGATTATCTGGATGTTATCATTCCAGCTATAGGGCTTGACTTCCTGAGAGAAACTCCTAAGACAAAAGGGTCTAAGGTCAAGTTCTGGAATCTCCCTAAGGCAAGTGTCTTTTGTCTTTCAGGGAGAAGGGTGGGGTGGTGCTGAGCCACTCAGAGAAATAGGGTCTTTAATAGGATCTTTTATCTGGATCCCATCAAGGTCAATACAGCTGGCAAAGCCCTGTATTGATTCTGGTGGCCTGAAAAATTGGGCCAGAGGATGGATAGCTTATCTGAAAAATCTGACCCCTCTCTGTGACTCCCTTCTGATTAACTCTTTTTATTATTGAAAGCATTATAATCTAGTTTTTTAGGATAGTCTCAAGTCCCATAGAAAACCCCTAAGTACTGTAATGCAAAAGATGCAAGAGTGGATTTTGCTCTTGCAGGGGGCCAACTGAAAACTTCTGGCAGTTAAGCCTTAGAATTCTGAGAGAAAGATGAGTTGGTCCCTAAAGCTTGAACAGAGTGGAGGGATCAACCAGAGCTCTATTTTGGCTTTTGGTTTGCTTTGGCCTGTGCCTTTTCTTTGGACAATTTGAACCTAGCTAATTTCTCTGGACCTTTCCCTGACCTTCTCCATATTATTTTCCTTTTTCCCTGCCTGTTTTCCCGGGGCTCTGGGAGGCAGGGTGGCTTTTGGGTTTTAGTGAAAAGACTTTGTGTGTTTAGTTTTCCCCAATAGGCAAGTAGAACATCCTTGAATTCAAACTATTCCTTTAGTATACCCTCTACCCTAAAAGCAGTCAAATCTTCCCAGGCTGAGAGAGCAGCTTCTCTCTCAGTCTAACCCATTCCTGAGACCCTCCCCCATCTTGAGTTTCTCCCTAGCGGCTGTCAGGAACTCCAAACCCCTCTCTCCTTCCAAACCAACCCTGAAACATTAATAAACCCTTGGTTACCTAATCAAACCCTCTGGAGAATCTTTGTGTTGAAGAAATTAAGCAAGAGTGAAGAGGAAGGAATAATTCTCTTTTATATTCTGAGGGAAACTGGAGGCATCCATCTTGGGAGGAAGTAGTTGCCCAGCACTTCCTCCTGAATCCTTTCAATTTCACTGACAGGGAGGAGCCTTGTGATTCCTCCTTTGGAAGACTTGAGAAACTGACAAGAAAGCCCTCAAGTCAGATTTAAACCACTTCTGTCTGGCCCTATTCCTTGTGTCTGTAAAAGTACCTTTCCTGCCTGGAAGGGTTCAGCCTATTACCCCAATATCCTCTGTCTCTAGCTTGGGAGTCTAGTCTGTGTTAGCTGCCTCTCCTGAATACCTCACCTGTACCCTTAGCATCCTAATACCTCCTTGTCCGTTCCTCCCTAAACCCAACCATCCCTTTCATTCCTCTCCTATTACCTCAATCACCTTTTACCCCTCTGCCACTCAGCAAGGGAAGGAGAACCCTCCCCCAACTTTAGTGTATCCCCT
The DNA here is from genome assembly GCF_016433145.1 of Gracilinanus agilis. Taxonomy (NCBI): domain Eukaryota; kingdom Metazoa; phylum Chordata; class Mammalia; order Didelphimorphia; family Didelphidae; genus Gracilinanus; species Gracilinanus agilis. Next base: position 56,077,203 of record NC_058132.1, read on the forward strand.
CTTTTATCCATTACAGTACTGTATAAATAAACCAGCATTTAATGAGTTAACAGCCCTTTCCCTCAGCCAAGAATAGCAGAAAATAGCAGAAGCTGCTTGTATCTTTTTTTTCTCTGCTTCAGACGTCCCAAGGACACTGCATGGCAACTCCAAGCAAATTCCATTCTCACTTTAGTACCTTCCCACACTGAGCTGTACCTCACAATCTTAAAGGCTTATTCTTTAACATATCTTTTGAAGTATGGAAGCTTTTACTAAAATAAAACTTAGATAAAATAAGACTCATTCTTTAACCTTGGACACTGTCTTGTTCAGGTATAATCTACATGAGAAAAAATTTGTAGGCTATATGCCAGCTGTGATGTAATTCTTTAACCTTGGGTGTTTCTGTACAACTTTTGATTTCAAATGTACTTTGTAGAAAAAGCTGTTCTTGAAAAAAATGTATAAAATAAACCACAAGCTCAGAGACAACTATTGGAGCAGTCATGAGCTAATGTATTAACCTGGTGGTTCTCAATTTCTGTTTTGTTCTTATCAACTGACACCATTAGAGCCATTCGAATCCCTGTTAATATAGAGCTGGCTCTCTATAGGGTGGGGTAATCTTGTTTTGAAGGGAATTTAATGGAGTTGGGGGTGGAGAACTAGCTCTATTTGACTTACACTATTACCTTGAGATTTTAATAATTAATAACTTGGTAACAACACACTAATTTCTCACTCTACAACTAGGAAAGAGAAAGTATATTTCTCCAAATACATGACTTCTACCTCTGGTGATGTTACTTTTTCTGGGTCTTCCTGGCTGGACAGACTCAACCTCAGTCCAGGTTGGAGGCCAGTCTTCCAGATACCAGGAGTCATATGGAACAAGAGGCTAGTGTCTTCTGGGATGCTAGGGAGCCATGAGACATCCTCCTTACACAGATAAACCTTAGGCCTTTGTTCTTTACCTAATCAAAGGGTGGAGGTGAAGCCAAAATGCATTTTTAGAACTTTTCTTCTAAAAAGGAAAGAGGGCTACATACTTATATTATATCCACATACATACATTCAAGAGAATAAATTTTCAGCAGAATTAAGTCTCTCTCCCTGTCTTTGTCTCTTTCTCTGTCTGTCTGTCTCTCTGACTCTGTCTTTTTCTTTCTCTGTCTCTCTGTTTCTGTCTCTATCTCTCATAAGCCAGGGGGATAGTTGATAGTGGTGAACTTGAAGTTAAGCTGGGAAAGAATACCTTCTCTAAGACACATTACTGGAGCAAGAATGCATGCTCAAGTTAATATATATTCTCAAATAATTCAATGGATCTGTGATCTCATCAGCATGGGCATTCCTTCTCATTGCTGTTACTAATCAAACAACAAGCTTTTATTAAGCATTTACCATAGTCTTTAATGAGGGGAGAAAACATGTCTAGAAATAGGGATAGACCATATCCATTAAGAGTACATGGAAGGGGGCAGCTGGGTAGCTCTGTGGAGTGAGAGTCAGGCCTAGAGACAGGAGGTCCTAGGTTCAAACCCGGCCTCAGCCACTTCCCAGCTGTGTGACCCTGGGCAAGTCACTTGACCCCCATTGCCCACCCTTACCAATCTTCCACCTATGAGACAATACACCGAAGTACAAGGGTTTAAAAAAAAAAAAAAAGAGTACATGGAAGTAAGTGTAACATTAGAAGGGAAAGCTCTGACAATGAGAAGGATTTGGAAAGATCTCTGGCAGAAGGTAGCTTTTGAACCAAGTCTTGGAAAAGGTCAGGGATTGAGTCAAGAGAACACTTTAAGCATGAAAGACAGATCACAACCCATCCAGGCCTTCTCTTCCCGTGTGATTCTTGCTCATGCTCCTCCCCAGAGGTTCACCCAGCATGCTGAAGACCTCCCTTTTGATCTTTTTTCTATCTTGTGAATACCAATGTAATACTCTAGCCATCCATTTGTTATTCTTTGTTTTTGCTACATGACTGGCCCACCTTCTTTGCTGATGTCATTTAGTGGTACCCCCATCACCAATGGACATATGCTGTTAATGTATTTCCTTTCCATGTGTCTTTCCATAGCCCTTTGATGATGCCTCCAAATTAGATTCCTAGAGACAATAGTACCATTGTTCTCACCCCAAACCATCACCAGGAGAACATTTGTATTGAAAAAGATGGGTCTGTATTATCTTGAGCAACTGGAGATAATTAAAGGACTTCTAATGCTTTTATCCAAATGCAAACCACCATCATTATTTTTCCTTCTATTCAATTCTAAGCATGATTCACTGTCCATCTGGAGCCTCTATCCCAAATTCAGGAACTGATGTACTAACCCAACAGATTGGCCTCCAGCTCCATATCATAGTCTGGTTGTTAGGTATTTTTCCTTCATTTAGCCTTTTCTGACTGACGTTAAGCTGATTTCTCTAGGGAGTAGCAGTGCAGAGGTGAACAGTGTGGGTATACTTGGATTCAAACACTGCATCACCTGCATGATCTTGGGCAAACCACTTAACCTCCCTTGGACTCAATTTTCTCATATGTAAAACGAAGGCTGTGACCTAGAAGGTCTCTAAGGTTCCTTCCAACTCTAGGATAGTGATCCTTTCTAGCAGTGTCAGGATAATTATGGGATTCACTAAGTGGCCTTCTAATGTTTTGGGGTTTGATGAAATCAGCATAATAACATTTGCAAATAGCAGTGAGGGATATATTCTGGAGAAGTAAGGAGGAGATAGGATCAAGGGTCCACATGAAGGGGTTAGCTTGGGATGGTCAAAGGCCATTTGTGTAGAATAATGTCACAGGGGTATGAGACGGGATGAAAAAAAACAGGAACTATTCCAGATGGAGCAACTAGGTTCCAGAGGACTGTCTCCAGAATTATGAAGAGGTGCCCTATCCTTCCCAGTTGGCACTCCAAGCCCCTTACTCTGCCAACACCTTGGATGCCGCCTTAGGACATGCTGCCTAAAGCTATTTCATGAGACTGCACACTAATGAGACTCCTGCTTCTTGAGGATATTTTTTGGGTAGGCAGCTGGGTTGTGTGGATAAGTGGAGGGTTATTTCCTCTGAGCTGCTCCTGACGGGCTTACAAAACTGTCCAGTTTGGGTACAAAAAGTCTGTGATTTTCCAAATCCAGATAGAAGTGACCAACCTGGCCTGTTGTAATTATATCTCTGGGGCTGTCCAGTGGGACTTGTGGTCTTGTGTTGAAATTATGAGAAAACTATAAGGAAAAGTAAGAAAATGTCCCCAGAGTTGGCACTACTGAAAAGTGCAATGTTTCACTTTTCATGATAGATTTCCCTAGTTAGAAGGCTAGAGAGCAGGATGACTATTTGTGGACTGTGGGCTACTTAAGGGCCCTTCCAGCTCTGGGAGTTTGGGTGACTAACATGTTTTTTTCATCTTCAAGGTAGATTATCCTCCTGGGAAGAACACGTACTGACCAATACAAGAATTCTGGTCTTTGAAAAACTTGTTTCTTAGTATAAATCAGTACTTTGTGTTTATCAAGGAAGCAGGTTGTCCTCTGCCATGAGGCTAGAATTAATATCAAACGATGTGCTCAGGGATAGCTACACCAACCCCACTGTATCATCTCCTTAGAGATGGTTAAGTTGTACTTAAAAAGATTTCTTGATCCAGGCCAAAGCTAACATTTCTTTGAGTAGCTTGCTTTCAAAGTCTCTGCCTTTCTCAGAATGGATTTTGATGGGGATTCCATATTGTAAGAAAAACTTTCCAATACTTTAGTGATCATGGAAGCTTTCTGGTTTCTTTTTTTGGGTAAGCCTGTGCATATTTGGTGAAATGATTGGTGACCACTAAGGTGAAACTTACATTTTTGTTATCTCTTCCCAGAGATAAGAGTCAGTGCTAACAAGTTCCAAAGGTTTGCTGTATATACCGCATATATACAGAATGAGCTGGTAGCACTTTTCTTGCTACTTCTAGTCTCAGATACTTGCTAGTTGTGTGACCCTGGGCAAGTCACTTAACCTCTGCCTGCCTCCATTTATTCAGATGTAAAATGAGAATAGTTTTGGACATTTGAATAAATGCCTTTACTAAGGAACTGAGTCTGTTTACTGATTAAAAGTAATGCCCCTAATGGTGAGGGCCTTGTGAGCAAGTATTTGGAGCTGTAGCAAACTACAGGATTAATATTAGAATCCTATGAGTACAGACATACCTCAGAGATATCAGACCATCCAAATAAAGCTAATATCTCAATAAAGTGAGTTGGCTGAATTTTCTGGTTTCCCAGTGCATATAAAAGTTTTGTTCACACTATACTGTAGTCTATTAAGTGTACAATCTAAAAAATGTAATACTTTAATTTACAAATTTTTAATGAATTTTAATGAATTTACAAAATTTTAATGAAAAACAAAATTTTATTATCATCTGAGCCTTTAGCGAGTCACATACTAAGTCAGAAAGCAGAATTTAAACCAGTCTTTTTGACAGAAAATCTAGTTCTTTTTGCACCATCAAGATTGAGACCTTGAACTTGAAGAGCACTGAATTTGTGGCAACCTCCACTCCCTCCAAGATTTAGCTGCCACAGGAGACCCTTCCTCTCTTTGTTATCTACTAATTCCAATACCTTCTGCTCTGAAATGAAATGATTTTGTGCTCTGGGCAAGAGAGAAAGAGGTGCAAAGAACCAGACTAACCAATGTCCTTCTATAGGTATTTCTACCTCTTTTTGCAGGTTTATCACTCATATTCTACCCCACCTATGTATGGGTAAAACTCGGTGCTCTGTCCTCCTCCTCCTTCCCCTACACCCTTCTCTCTCTCTCTCTCTCTCTCTCTTTCTTTCTCCCTTTCTTATCACCATTTCCATAAATTTAACTGTCATCTCCATGCATATGGCTCCCAAATGAGAATACCCAATCCTTATTTCTCTCCTGAGCGCTCCTCGGGGATCTCCAGCTGCTGGTTGAACATCTTGGTGACCTACAGATATGGCAGATTCAGCATTTTCAAAACTCATGATCTTTCCCAATGAAATAACCCCTCCTTTTAAGTTTCAAATTCTGTCAAGAGCCCAATCATTTTTCTAATTGCTCATTTTCAACCTAGGAATATTTGTCTCTTTATTCTCACTTTCCACTACTAGCTTACCTTTTAGCCTGCTCCATCTAGATACTAGCCTACTAGCCTCCTGGGAGGAATTCACCTTGAGCCTGTCACTCAATTATTAGTGAGTCCCTAACTGGAACCTCTACATGATAAGGCTCAGCCACACTGCTTACTCTCTACTACTGGTTTGCTTCATTTCCACACTGGCTCCCTTGCCCACTGGGGACTATAGTCTGCTCTGATGCATTCTTCAATGACAAACACATTCCCACCTCATCAAACGCTGATCATTTCAGTGTTTCTGAATACTGAGCTATCTTTCCTCAATCCACCATATTCTTTGGAATGACTGCTCTAAAGTTATGTGACTTGCTTTCACTTTAAATCTTTTCCTTTCTCACTCCTGCCATCTTTCTTGAACTGACTGAGAGATCTGGATTCCAACCTTCCTTTCCCTCACAGGTTATATATGGACATACTGGTATATTCCTTATTCCCTATTGCTGCTTCCAGTCTCTGTACCACCATTATTCAGTAACCTTTTCTTCTTCAAGGCTCATTCAATCCATGTTATTAAACAAGACCAACCAGTCAAGATTGTGGTAGTTATTATCTACTAACCTCCAGGACACTTTTCTTCTGAGGTGGCATATGGATATACCACCAAACCTGGAGTCAGGAAGACTTGTGTTCCAATCTAGCCTTGTATACTTCCTATCTGGTGACTCTGGAAAAGTCACTTAAACTCTGTTTGCCTCAGTTTCTTCAATGGTAAAATGAGGATAATGATAGCACTTACCTCTTTGGATTGTTATGAGGATCAAGTGAGATAATATCTATTTTTTAAGTGCTTAGCAGAATGCCTGGTACAAAATATATGCTATATAAATAAATATATAAATTTATATATAAGTATATAAATATTATTATATCATTATTATAATTATTTCTTTTACAAGTTCAGGGTCTAGCTCACAGTTTTCCCCCCTTAACTCCTGCCTTTATATTAGGAACATGAACATACTCAATGATATTCCTTAAATACTCAAACTTCCTGGTTTCTCAATTTACTCATTTTCCATACCTTATTCCTCCACTTCACCTTAGAGTCACAGAGATTGTTATAATTTTGATCTTGCCATTACCCACAAGTGTTCCATTTCCATGTTCATAAACTCTGAAATTTTTTTATCAGATCATGTTTTTAAAAAATTATTTCTTCTTTCCCTTTGTCTTAGAATCTCCAACCATATTGTTTCTTTTCAGTATGTGCTCCAAACCCCTTATCCCTTAGTTCTTTCCCAGCCTATCACCTTTGTCCTGAAAACACTCTCCTCTCTTTCTCAATCTCATCCTTTGGTGAACCAATTGAACTCTACTCTGTCCTCTTCATTCAAGTCCTTTTCCTCTTTATCTTGTTATTGATTTTGCCCTACCAAGTCCCAACCTTGGTTTATTCCAGTGGTTCCCAAACTTTTTTGGCCTACCTTCCCCTTTCCAGAAAAAATGTTACTTAGCCCCCTGGAAATTAATTTTTAAAAAATTTTAATAGCAATTAATAGGAAAGATAAATGCACCAGTGGCCATCACCGCTCCCTGAATCACTGCAGCACCCACCAGGGGGCAGTATCGCCCACTTTGGGAATCACTGGTTTATTCTCACCACCCATTTCCTTTCCTTGTATACCTGTGCTTTTGAATGAAGGTAAAGAAAATCCAACCTTATCATTCAATTGAAACTGCTCTTCCCAAAATTACCCATCATCTCTTAATTATCAAATCCAATGGCCATTTCTCAATTCTCACTCTTTTTAACCTCTTGTCCTCTGTAGCCTTTAACATCATCAATACTACTAATGCTTACTATTTGGGTAGCATTTAACTGATTCCAGACCCATCATCCATCTGACATCTTTCCATTTTATCCATAAGGATAGCATGGATGAGTCTATCAAATGTTTTTCTGAAATGTAGGTAAACCTTTGTGTGTGGCATCCCCTGGAACAACCAGTCTAATAACCTGTCAAGAAGAGACAATGAAGTTAGTCTGCTAGACCTGTTCTCTTGCTCACAAATCATCTCTTTAATAATACATTGTAGACTTTTTCCAAGAATTAAAGGCATTCTCATTGACCTGTAGTTGATAAACTCCACCCTCTTCCCTTTTTAAAAAATTCATATTTGGTTTTTTCCATTCTTATAGCTCCTCACTTGTTCTTTTTTTAATTGAATTTTTTTCTTATTCTGAACATGATAGACAACAATAAATCTGAACATTTCAACATACAAAGAAGAGAAAAAGAGTATTGTACATGGAACTGCAAATATCATTCATTGTGTACAGCTTGTTTTTTTTTTAAGTACATACTAAATTCAGCAGTTACACAAGCTGACCTACTTTGTCCACTTCCTTATAAACTTTCTGTTCCCTTCTGTGTAGTTTTAAAATGTTTCATTTATAGATTGACTGACAGACTGACTCTCTCTTTCCTTCAATATTCTCTTTCCACCAATTAAAAAAAAAGCAAATGAACTGAAAATCTTATTTTTGCATCAAATTGGCATAGTTACACACAATAGAGCCACTTATTGGCCATGCTTGACTGTATATGTATCATTCTGTACCTCCCATTCACTACCTCTTTGTCAAGAAGTGGAAAGCATACCTCATGCCCAGGCCTCTGGAAATATGATTGATCACTGATCAAAGCTCTTAAGTCTTTCAAAGATTTTTGTCTTTACAAGGTTGTAAAAATTGTTCCTCCATTTCTGTTCTCTTCAACCTGCATTTGTTCACTACATCTTCTCAGGTTTCTCTGGATCTCTTCCTTTCATCATTTCTTATGTTGCAATAAAATTCCATTGCAGGCATATAATACAATATGTTTAGCCATTACTCAGTTGATGCACACTTCCTTATTTCCAGGTTTTTCTACAACAAAGAATGTTGCTGTGCATATATTTGTACATATGGGTTCTTTCCTTCTTTCTCTGACATCTTTGGAATATATATCTATATCTGTATCTAATAGTGATATTGCTGAATCAAAGGGTATACATAATCTAGTGTCTTTAGGGTAAAGTTCTAAATTGTTTTCCATAATGGCTCTTACATTCCAATTTATAGTTCCACCAACACAGTATTAGTGGGCCTGTCCCAACACATTTTCTCTAATAATTAGTTTCCTTTTTTTTTATTGTTTTTGCCAATCTGATGGGTGTGAAATGAAATGTCAGATTTGTTTAAATTTACACTTCTCTAACTATTAGTGATTCATAGCTTTTTTTTCCATATGGTTGTTGATCTCTTGCTTTCCTTTTTTCTAAAAATTGCCTTTTCATATCTGTTGATCATTTATTTATTGGAGAATGACTCTTGTTCTTATCTATTTGAACTGGTTCCTTATATATCTTGGATATCATACCCTTTTCAGAGAAACTTATAAACATTTTTCCAGTTAACTATTTTTCCTTATTTTAACTACATTGATTTTGTACAAAAGCACTTCAATTTTATGTGGTCAACATTGTGTCTTTTATCTCCTATGATCCTCTTTGCCCTTCGTTTGCTAGTAAGAATCCTTCTATCCATAGTTGTGAAAAGTACTTCCTTTAATGCTCTTCTAATTTTTGATATGATGTTTTACATTTAGGTCATGTATCCAAATAAATATGTTTTTGCTTTAAATAGTATATGTGTTGCTAAAAGTATATAATGTACATATTAGAAAATTAGGAATTCCTGAACTCTTGGAATCCATCTCCCAGAATTCTTTTTCATCTCCTAGCATCCCTTTCCTTGCGCCCCTACGTTTTCGTCTTCATGTGTTGTTTATAAGTTTGCCGTAAGCCATGTCCTCTCTTTTTTTTCCCCCCGCAACCACAACTTGGTTAGCAGCCTTTTTACTCTAGTTTTTTACTTTAGTTATTATAAATAAATCCTATAAAATATATTTGTCTATTAATTTTAAATCTCACAATATTTAAAATTTTTGTTAATCAAATCATAGTTTCCATGCAAAGTGGGAGTTCCTTCTGTACAGAATTATTTGTAAAATAAAAAATCATTTTGTCAAAAAGATTTTATTTATTTTATAATTTTGAACTTTTAAAAATGGTGCTTTTTCTTAAAGAGGAGCTAACATCTATAAAAGACTTTCCACTTTTGACTTGTTATGCGCTTTAAATATTATTTTTTCTATTTCTTTTCATATATATTTCATGCATAGATTAATACATTTCACATATGTATCTTCCCCATCAGACTAAGGACTTTCTGAAGGTAGAAATGGTATTGGTCCTTCTTCTTTAGTTGCTCCACATATATGAGGCATTCATTTCAATCCAATAATCTATCTTGGAGGGTCAGTACTCATAACTTGTAGCAATATTGTGTAACCCACATGTTTGACAGAGGCTGTAAAATACCAATACTTGTCAATTGAAAGCTTTTGACCAGTGATGGCAAACCTTTTAGAGACTATGTGCCCAAACTACAACCCTCACATTGCATGTGTGCTCCCCCCCTCCTTGCCCCAGATCGGGGAGGAAGGAAGCACTCCCACTGTGTGAGAAATTTCCTCAGGCACTGGTGGAGAGGGGGGAAGGGAACAGCCCCCTTCCCTATGCTCCAGGACACATATCATAGGTCTGCCAACATGGCTTCAGGCCATTGTCTAATACAATACAATATAATATATAATACAACTACTATTTATTAAATGCGTACTGTATGCTTTTAGGCATGAAATTAATAAATAGTATCTGCCCTCAAGAAGCTCACAGTCTAATGGAATAGTCCTTTGAACTACATTTTTCATCAGTCTGGAAAATGGGAAGTTCCCTAGAGATACCTTAGAATATTCACTCAAAATAGTGAAATCAATCTGGACAATTAATTTACTGGGAATAGTTAATTGATAATTGACCCAGTTCTCCCTCCCCACTCTGAGTCCATAAGGACCAGTTCTAGTAATAGCTAGATCAATGCTGAGAATCACTGGCTGCTTAAAAGACAATCCAAGCCTTGGTCTCTGTGGTGATGCTGTTAACCAACAGGTTAGTGAGATGGTCTTTGAATTCATCCATTAATAGACAAAGGGATTTTCCTAGAAACAAATTCAACTGTTCTATAGGTGAAAAAAAAATGAGATTGCATATCAGAATTGAAGAAATTTAAAGAAACATTTAAAAAATGAAATTAAAATTTGAAATGAAGAAGAAAATTTAATAACAATTTTCCTCAAATGTAGTCAGGGTGGGTGAAATTTAAGGACTCAACATGTAAACAATTAGCCTAAAATGTAAACAAAATTAAAAGTTCACAAAGGATTACAATGCATTCATCAATAATATGGGAAACTCTGCTTTAAAATTAATGAAATGAAGTGAAGAATTATAATAGTATTTAAGGTTTCAAGCAGAAAAAAATAAACTCAAATATCAAAAAAACCCAAAAAATCCAGGATGAGATTCTCATTTGTAACCAGCAGGTGTCACTGTGGAGTCCACTTTGACTAGAAGGTGTGATGATTCCTCCCTGAGTGTGTCTTTCCTTTTCTTTTTCTTTCTATTGGGTTTACTCTGAGGCTTGTCTTTTTTTTTTTTTTTTTTTTTTTTTTTTTTTTTTTTTTTTTTTTTATCACTGCCTTCTTCCTTGCTCCCTTTTTATTGGAGGTTGATGCTTTGTTCTGAGGCTCCTTTATTTAAAGTGACCTCAAAAAGTAAACTAGGAGCTCAAGGTTTTTGCCTAGGATTGGGGCATATTATAGATTACTGTAGATCACCTTTTCCTTCCAAGGCTGGAGTTCTGAGGGGCAATGAGTCTATAGACACTCACTCTGATACTAACAGATACTAACAGGCTAAAGCCTGGGGATTGTGAAATCCCCTTCTCTGAGCTTTTGGGAGTTCGAGAGTTCAAGTTTTAAATAATCCTCACCGTCTCATATCCACATAGCTCATCCAGTCCTCAGGGAACTTCCTGACATTTGGCCAGAGATTTAGATCTTTGACCTCTTCAAATTATGAATATTCAAGCTAGTCACTCCTACTCTTCTTCATTTGTACTTTTTATGTGCAACTAAAGATATTCATGACTCAAAAAAATTAAGATTGGGGGAAGCTAGGTGGCTTAGTGGTTAGAGCCAAGCTTGGAAATGGGATGTCCTGGGTTCAAATGTGGCTTCCAATGCTTCCTATTTATTCATTCATTCATTCATTCATTTATTTATTTTTTAATTTTAAACCCTTAACTTCTGTGTATTGACTTATAGGTGGAAGATTGGTAAGGGTAGGCAATGGGGGTCAAGTGACTTGCCCAGGGTCACACAGCTGGGAAGTGGCTGAGGCCGGGTTTGAACCCAGGACCTCCTGTCTCTGGGCCTGGCTCTCAATCCACTGAGCTACCCAGCTGCCCCCTATTTTTTATTTTTTAAGTGATTAATTAAGAAAATTTTTCCATGATTCCATGATTCATGTTTTTTCCCTCCCTTCTTTCCATCCCCTCCCATAGCCAACTCGCAATTCTACTGGGTTTTACATGAATCAGACACTTCCTGGCTATGTGAAGTGGAAACTGAGGGGACCTTGAAAATTCCAAAGTACTGTACATTCTCTTTAACCACTATTAAAAAATTTGACAGGGGAAATCCATCACTTAAAATATAATGCTTTATTGAGAGGGAGAGAGAAGTGGAGGCTGTGCTTCAAGTCATGGACCTAAGACAACTGCCCCCAAATGCACAGAAATATCCCTTATTTATAGGAGAATCTGGTACAATCAAGCCTCCTGGAAGGGTTTTATAAAATTTTATGACTGGAGACAGAATGTTGAATAGCTTTACAATGGACACATTCAAGCTTATTAACATCTTCAAGAAGTTGGAGATGTTTTACATTCAAGCAGTTTAAGGAATGATCAGAAGTTGGAGATAGATACAAAGAGGGGAGTAGTTCAGGACTGGATTATCTGGGAGGGGCTGATGTGAGGATCAGCCCAGTCATTGGGCTTGACCTCCTGGAAGAAGCTTCAGACACACTAAGAGAGACTTCCAAGACAAAAGGGCACTTGGCACTTAAGATTTGATCCTGGTTACTTCAGGGTCTAAGACTATCAGCCTGTGGTGGGCACCAGGATCCAACAGTACACCCCAAATTCTCAGACACACCACAGGTCAAAGATCACATGAGGAATTCACCTTGTAGGGCTGGAAGCTGAACAAACATAGGATCCTCTACCTCAAGCTTTGGATGTTATTTACACTGGCCTTAAGATAAGGGTCTGAGCATGAGGGCATACCTCGTGTTTCCATCTCAGACACATTAGGTTCCTCCAGATAATTTACCCGCTGTTAGGATCCCTACATCTCCTAAACATCCCCAGGTTTCTCAAGATGGGTAACTTGATCAGGATGCCATAAAGGATGTGTGCTTATATTTAAGCCCTCAGATTCTATGACCTATTCTCTCCTGTTTGCCCCACTTATTTGTTCTCTTTGCTTATCCACCTCCCCATCCTTCCACTTATCCACCTCCCCATCCCTTTAGGATATAAAAACCCAGAACTTTGCTCTGTTCAGGGAGGCAGTTGGTCCTGCAAATTGCTTCTCGACCATTCAACCTAAATAAATCTATCTTTAAAGAGTTTCCACCAGAGCCTGTCATTCTTGAAAGGGCTCCCTCCCTAGACCAAGGGTTAATCTCCAGCCTCACCCCCCTCTCCCCCCAAAAAGCCTAGGACTCCTGCCCCAGGCAAATTCCCAAACAAACTCCAAAAGACCCAACCCATATTTATAGGGGGCCGGGTAACCTTGTCTTGAAGGGAGCTTGATGGAGAGGGAGAGCTTTTTACTAACTTAATCTTACTTTGAGATTTTAATAATTAATAACTTGAGAATAACACTAATTTCTCACTCCACACACTAGCTATGTGACCCTGGGCAAGTCATCTAATCCTAATTGCCTAGTCCTTACTGCTCTTCTGCCTTGGAATGGATACTTAATATAGATTCTAAGACAGAATATAAAGGTAAAAAAAAATTAAGATTGGTCTTATTTTTAATTAGAAATAGCTGGTTTTAAAATACTATTGAAGAGAGCAAATAAACAGCTGAAACACAATATAGAATATGTTTTCTTTCTTTTTTTAAACACTTATCTTCCATCTTAGAATCAATACTATGTATTGGTTTCAAGGCAGAAGAGCTACAGTAGGCTCTCTAGGCAATGGGGGTTAAGTGACTTGCTCAGGGTCACACAGCTAGGAAGTGTCTGAGGCCAGATTTGAACCCAGGACCTCTCATCTCTAGGCCTGGCTCTCAATCCACTGAGCTACCCAACTTCCCCTAGAATATGTTTTCTAAAAAAGCTCCGCTTTCTGACAAAAGTGGAAGAAGGAAGGAAAAGAGAGCTTCACCAGCTAGGAGAACTCTCAATGATCTGGCACCCTCTGTTCATCGTTGTTCAGATTGCCACTCACATGAATGTGCTTATTACTGTGTTGGCATGTTCACTATCATTCTGTTTCACCTTGGCTGTCCTCCCTTGTGAGTCTTGACAGGAATTCTCAAACTGCTCTGGAGGAAACTATGCCCTGCAGCCCAAAGTGAGGAATAATTTCCCAGTTTTCCAAACCTGCAGACAGTAGGCCCCCTAGTAATGGTGCGGAAACTGTTCTCTCCACCTTCTGGGGAATTAGTCTTATCTTTTCAAATTTCCCGTTCCTCAGGGTTGTTGTGATGGTCGGATAAAATACTGTGCAATATGTAAAATGCCATGTAATTGCAGACAGGTGTGGTGGCTCCTCTCTGTAATCACTCCTACCTGGGAGGCTGAGGCTGGCTGATCTCTTGGGGTTGAGTGCTCTGAGCTGCCCTGAGCTGTGCTGATGGGAAGCCTGCGCTATTTGGCATGAATACTGTGAGCCTTTAGAGCTGGGAGCCACCAGGATTCCTAAGAAGCAGGGAACTGGCCCACGTTGAAAATGGAACACGTCAGAGCTCTTGTGTTTATCAGAGAGGGAGCAGGCCGACCCTGCATGAAACAGGGACACCAGCCTTTTTTTTCCTTTTGAAAAAATCCTTACTTTCTATCTTTGTAACAAGTCTAAGACAGAAGGGCCAGGGCTAGGCAAACGGGGTAAGTGACTTGCTTAGGGTCATACACCGAGTTAGTAGCTGAGGTCAATTTGAACCCAGGTCTTCCTGACTCCAGCCCTGATGCTCCATATGCTGTGCTACCTAGCTGCCCCTAGGCCCAGTCTTTAAAAAACAGAAAGAAACATGTGGTTGCAAAATATTATGAAAAGAGGTGCTACTATTATTTTTGGGCACTTAGATGGTTCAGTGGATAGATTTTTAGAGTCGGGAAGACCTGAGTTAAAATTTGGCCCTAGACATTTACTATGTTAAGATTAAAATTAATATATAATAACTACTCTATTTTATTAAATGTATCAATAATAACTAAAGTAAAAAACAAAGCTAGCTAACCCAGCCACGGTCATTAGAAAAAAGAGGAAGAGGAAGCGCTTAGAGCAAACTATATACAAAATGTGACCAGGCAATGTGGTGGAGAGATCAAAAGAAATTCTGGGAAATACTAAGGAATTCTGGGGTACTTAGCTCAAAGGTACAAAATCTCCACTTATACAACTAGCTGTGTGACTCTGGGCAAGTTACTTAACTTCTCTGTCTAGCCTGGTCTTCTCAACAGTAAAATGGGGATCATAATATTATTTACATCTTAGAGTTCTTGTGAGCATCAAATGAGGTCATATGCCTGGCACATAGTAGGTGCTTTTAACAAATGCTTATTCCTTTCCCCTATTGTTATTAGGGAAATCTGTAGCATTCTATTGTATTACATTGCACAGTGTTGTTGGTGCTTAATGAATGATTGTCAAATTGAATTGATCTAGGAAAGAAGTTGGAGGAAGCTTAAAGGAAAATACCGGTCTCAAATAAGATCAGAAGGAACAAATAAGGTCAGAAGGAAATGTATCTGGAAAAGTTAGGCTCCCTAGGTTGGATCTAGAAAGAGGAACAAGGAAACTAGCTCCCAAGTACATCCCAAATGGAGCAAAACTGTTCATCGTACTCTTAGCTTCTAACACCCAAAGAGCTCGTGTCCTCATTAGTACTAGCTTTACAGATAAAGTATTTTGTTGGGGCAGGTGCCTTGCCACAAAAGTGTAAGTATAGATCAAAAGTTAGACCCATTATCTAGTAAAGGTTCCCCAAGCTTATAGGGCAACAATAACAAAAATGATAGGAGCAGGAAGAGGGGAATATACTTCAACAGGAGAATATCAGATCATTCTTTAGATGGATCATTGAGCCAGATAAAACCTCAATTTAGGGGCATCTAGGTAGCTTGGTGGATAGAGAGCCAGACTTGCAGATAGCAGGTCCTGGGTTCAAATCCGATCTCAGACACTTCCTAGCTAGGTGACCCTGGACAAGTCACTTAACTTCTATTGCCTAGCCTTTGTGGCTCTTCTTTCTTGGAAATGACACAGTATTGATTCCAAGACAGAAGGTAAGAATTAAAAGAGAAGATTTCAATTTATAATTATATTTAGTTCATGGTTACAGTATTTTTCACTTGCAATTGGCTGGCAGCTCAGGCTATCTTGTATCTGTACTCCTAAACCTATTAATATGAAAAATGATAAAGGCTCGTATAAATATAAATATTAGTATTTTAATTAAAGCCATGTTTATAGATAAAGTTATCAGACCACGCGCTTGTAAGCATTCAAAACTGCCGCCTCCATTACTGTCTCCTGTTTCCTGGCCAAGAGAGCCTACTGGCAAAGAGAGAGCCCACTCCCTCCTAACCCAGGAGATTTAAGCTCTTCCCTGGGTCAAAATGTAGGCCTTCCCAAGCCCAAAGACCCGGAAACGGAAACCAGTTGGACCATGTTGGATCACGGGAAATGTAGTTTTGATACATTTCCCTTGTCCATAGAAATACATACACTTTTAGATGGCATTCCCAAATTTCACTTTTACAAACCGTCTACCCTCTATGAAACTCCAAAGTCCCTGGGTTTCCCCCCCATCCTAAATAGATGGTGCTTCCCATCCACATTCAGTCCCCCCTTCCAGTAAGGCAATTATACTTCCCATTGGCTTCCTTGATTATAAGGGACATGCTTTCTTCTGTGGGCAGATCATCTTCTGATGTCATCCTTTGGCTCTCTTCCAACACACATACACACACTCAACTATTTTTGCTTCCAGTGAAAATCTTCCTAATTATTGCCCTACTAATTGTAATGCCCTTTGGGGACAAGCTTGAACACTGCCCAGATAGAATTATAAGATTCTAGACTTGGAACTGGGCAGCTAGGTGGCAAAGTGAGTGCTAGTCCTGAAGTTAGGAACACTCATTATCATGAGTTCAAATCTAGCCTCAGATACTTTCTAGCTGTGTGACCCTGGGCAAGTCACTTAACCCTGTTTGCCTCAGTTTCCTCATCTGTAAAATGAGTTAGAGAAGGAAATGGTATGTTGAGATCTCTTTATCATCTCTGATAATCTGATAAGGACAGTTTAGTTGATAAGGAAATAACGATAGGGCATGGGAGTTGTCTTTTAGCTCATATTTCCAGCTCTCACTCCCAGAGCATGGAGTTTATTATACATGTTTCAAGACTCATTTCACACAAAAGAACCCCCCCTGCCCCGAAACTTTGCAGATGCGCAGAAGTTACAAATTATGTCATATCAAAACACAAAAAGTCTCATTGGCTTCAGAACAGACCAAGGGCAAGGCTGAATTTTGACTGGGTTCTTATCAGAAAGCCAAGTTGGGGAATATTTTTCTCAGGGTTGAATTGCCCCTGCTAAGGTTTTGGCCTTGGCTATACCAGGCGGCAGCATTCCTGGTCAAAAGGGAACAGTGTTAACCCTTTAAATTCAGGTTTGCTAGGAACTTAAAGCTTTTCAATAAGGCCACAATACTTTTCAACAAGAAATCACAAGGATCACAAAAAGGGTCAAAAGAGGAGTCTCAGATTTTTATCTAGTCTCTTATTGGCTTCCCACAATGGTACACCACTCTAGTATCTTTGCTAAGAAAACCCTAAATTGAGGTCACAAAGAGTTGGATATGGGTGAAACAACTGAACAACAACAAAATATCAGACCTGACTTGTCCAGGGTCACAGCTAGTACGTATCTGAGGCTGGATTTGAATTCATTAAGATGAGTCTTCCTTGCTCCAAGCCTAGTGCTTTATGAACTTCAAAATACACACACACACACACACACACACACACACACACACACACACACACACTAAATCTTACTTGGTTATAGGCTGGGTACTGGACCGGTTTTCCTGAAGTTCTTTTTGACTGTAAAGACTATGATTCTGGGTGTATCTATAGCATAATACAGTGGAGAAATCACTTGACTTGGAGTCAGGAGATACTGGGTTTGAATCCAGTTTTGATACTTGCTAGTTATGTAACCATAAGCTAATCATGCTCCCTTTCTGAACTCCATCTTTAAATGAGGATAATAGTTCTAAAATTATCTACTCCACAGTTTTGTTGTGAGGAAATAACTTTGTAGGCCTTAAAGAGACCTCTAAATGTATATTATTCTTTTTATTAAATAAGATTAGTTCAGGGTGTGATTTTTAAAGAGTCAGGGTTAAATTTCAGGGTTCAGAAAAGTCAAATCTGTAACCAATGCATGCATCATAGTTTGATCAGCATTGATGTATTCACTAGTATTCAGTATATTATGGATTTCTCTAGGGAAGATTTTTCCTTTATCTACATAGTTCCCAGACTAAATAATTTCATAAGTTGTTGTGGTCAGAAAAATTCAACACCTGTTGGCCAGCCCTGCTGGTTATGATCCTGTCAGTTAATAAAGATGTATTAAGTACCTACTATGTGCCAGACACTGTGTTAAGTGCTAGGGTTATAAAGAGAGGCAAAAGATAGTTTCTATTCTTAAGGAGCTGATAGTCTAAGGAGAGAGATAAGATACAAACAAGGATGAACAAACAAGCCATATTCAGAATGAATTGGAGTTAATCAACAGAGGGAAAGCATTTGTATTAACTAGAAAGGTTTTTTTGTTTGTTTGTTTGTTTGTTTTTTGTGGAAGAAAGTGTTCAGACAAGTAGGAGGTGAACCAAGAGAGAATACAATCAAGAAATCCTAGAGAATATCAAGTAGAAATGCATGAGCAGAAGATGAAGGAAGTTAGGGCAGCCAGGAGCTAGAGATGAGGAGGGAGAGAATTCCAGGGCTGAGGAATAACCAGTGAAAATTCCTAGAGTCAGGAGATGGAAGGCCAGTGACACTGGATTGCAGTGTATGCCAGAGTAAGTAATGTGTAAGTTGAAGGTCGGGTACATAGTGAAGGACTTTTAATGTCAGGAGATTTTATATTTGATCCAAGTGGCAGCATCAGAAGGGAGAAGGACATAAGTAAGAGATATTACAGAGGTAGAAGTGTGAAGATGGGATTAACTCTCCCCTGCCCAAAAGCAGTTGGCCACTACTGGACAATATCAAGGATGAGAGAACAATTAATAGTGTCAAAGACAGCAGAAAGGATGAGAGAAAGCCACTGGATTTGACAACTAAGAGGTCAGTGGTAGTTTTGGAGAGAGCAGTGTTGGTGGACAGATAAGGTCAGAAGTTGGGGTGTAGAGTTCAGAAGACAGTGAGTTACACAAGTGGAGGCACCTATTGTAGCCTTCTCAAGGAGGTTAATCACAAAAGGGAGGAGAGATAGGAGATAATAATTGGTGGGGATTGGGGGCAGCTGGGTATCTCAGTGGATGGAGAGTCAGGCCTAGAGATGGGAGGTCCTAGGTTAAAATCTGGCCTCAGACACTTCCTAGCTGTGTGACTCTGGGCGAGTCACTTGACCCCCATTGCCCACCTTTATCACTCTTCTGTCTTAGAGCCAACACACAGAAGTTAAGGGTTTAAAAAAATAATTGGTGAGGGTTGATGGATGAGTTGAGGGTTTTTTGATGATGGGGAAGAAACACAGACATGTTTGTAGTCTCCACTTATTTAGGCTGGTCCTCAGATAAAATACATACTGCCTATCCCTGGGCCTGGGCTTGAGGCCATTGCTTCCTGGTAGGGCTGGCCAAATCTTGTCCTCCATTGACATCAGCCTTCAATCTCAAAGAACCACTTTGGTGCCACATTAGGAAAGAGAAGGAAATTTTAGTGGAGCGGATTCTAGGATAGTCTCAATTTCATGAAAAGAGAGAACATACTTTTAAAAAGTTTTGGAAAAGGAATAGTCTTCATCAGCCTTAGTTTGAGGTAAGTATTTCAGAATAAGAAAAGTATTTCACCAGAGAATGTACCCTTTCCTCTAATGTATGTACAGTGTTCACCCTGCTTGTCAACTAATACTACACACCTGTGAAATCTCACTAAGAAGAGGAACAGAATTTAAAAACCAAATGTATAACCTGTCATAAAGGGGAGTTAATAGGGATACTCAACAGTTGGGAAATGGCTGAGTAAGTTAGAGTATGTGATTATAATGGAATACTATTGTGCTTTAAAAAATGATGAGCAGGAAGAACTCAGAAAAACTTAGAAAGGCTTGCATGAACTGAAGAAGAGAGAAATAAGCAGAACCAGAAGAACAGTGTATATAGTGACAGGAATACAGTATGATGAACAACTGTGAATAATTTAATTATTCTCAGCAATGCAATGATCCAAAATAATCCTGAAGGAGTCATGATAAAAAAGTCTGCTTCCAGAGGAATAACTGATGGAGTCTGAATCCAGACCAAAGCAAACTTTTTTCACTTTCTTTCTTTATTTATTTTGTTCAGGTTTCCTTCTATAAAAGGATTTATATAGAAAAACTGTTTTACATGATTGCATATGTAAAATCTATAATCAGGATGCTTACTATCTCAACAAGAGGGGGGAAATGGAGGGAAAGAGAGAATTTGAGACTCAATTCTTTTTAAAATGTTGAATTGTAATTGGGGCAAAATTAAATTAAAATTGATGATTAATTGAAACTTATTTGGTATATATATATGTATGTTGGCATGAAGTTTGTATCAGATTACAAGAGACTGAAAAAAACCCCATTAAATGACTTACCCAAAGTCACATACCTAGTAAGTGTCTGAGGTTAGATTTGAACTCAGGTATTCCTGACTTCAAGTCCAGCGTTTTCTTCACTGCCCACATAGGTATTACCTACTATGCAACCTTAGACAAATCATTATCTCTCTCTAGCCCTCAGTTTTTTCATGTGTAAAATGAAGTATCACAGATTAGATCTGAAAGGAGGATTTATAGTCTACCACTCTCACTTTACAGATAAGGAAATTATGGTCCAGAGAAGGATCAGTGATTTATCTTAGCTCACATAAGTAGTTCAGTAACAGAGGTGAGATTTAAACCCAAGTCCTCTGAGAGACTTCAGAACCAGATCTCTTTTCACAGTACCACACTGCCTTCTTAAGGGATTAGACTAGCTGACCAATGTGTGAGATCCCTTTGAGCTACTTTTCTGGTAGTGTGGTTTATTCTATGTGTGTTGTCTTCACCCATTAGATTGTAAGCTCCATGAGGGCAGGGACTATTTTTTTTTTTTTTTTTTGTATTTCCAATGCTTAGCATAGTGCCTGTCCCTTAATATTTATTGAACTGAATAGAATATGCAGAGGAAAGAAAGAACTAGAAATAGATGTGGGTATGGATAGTCACAAATGGCTATATTTGGAGTTTTATAACATTATTCCATAGTGCACAGAGCACCAAGAGTCCAAGAAAACCTGGAATCAGACCTTATCTTTGACTAATTATTTGACCTCCTGTAAAAGGGGAAAATGGGAAAGATTATGGTTGGACTGGATATTTAAAGTTTCGTTGCCAGGGATTGATTACTCGATTCCAAAATAAAAGAGACCCAAGTCAGGATGACTTTTATGGTGGTTTATTTACAATTAGGAAGGTTCGAGGTAGGGAAAATGAGAGAGAGAAACTCTTGCCCAGATCAGAGGCCGGAACCAGGGAGGCTTCAGAGGCCCCAGCAGAGGGGGCACAGAGGTTAATTAAACAAGGCTTCTAGCCACAAGGTCTCCTCTAAGAAGAGAGGCCTCCTTGAGGCTAGAGCCTCCAGAAATGCCAAAAGAAAAAGGAAAGAGAGTCAGCCTAACTTACCCACATGACAATTCATAGGGAAACAGTCTGAGGTCTCACCCGAGCTCCTCCAATGCCAACTTGGACAGGGCAAAAGTCCTTCACAGGAAGTTACCATCATATTTAAAAGATAGCAGCTTTCGTCACTTCCTGCGTCCACCTCCAGTTTCACGTGGACAAATAGCAGCTTCAACACTGTTTTGGACTGCCCATGGGGCAGTCACTTGGTTTTGATTTGTCACAGACCTCCCCCTCCCCACTTTAATTCTAAGTTGGGTGGGGTGACATTATTCCTGGTGGCTAAAGTCTAAAGAATGAATGAGGGTGAGCTAATTCCTTTTACACACTCCCTAAGTCTCAGGCAATTTTCCACAAGTAATTTCTAAATAAGATAGATGCAGTAAGTTTCCTCACCATTGAAACTGCTGAATTTGGAATGCACTACACAAATATTTGGCCAAAAAGGCTTGGCCTTCTAAAATGTGTGTGATTCCAGCTGATACCACCAGTGGAGCTCCCCTGAAGTAGGTAGCTTAGAACAATGGTGGAGACTGAAGTGCTCATCCTAGTAGGAATCCTGGAGACTCATCACAGGGAAGATGAGTCAGTTCAGCTGGAAGAAGGGTTTGGGGTTTGGGAAGGGTCTCTGGCTGGTCCACTTGTAGTCAGCAATTGAATTATTTGGTTGGGTAATTTAATCCATTATTGTGAGGGAGGCAGAAGCAGCTTTGAGACAAAAAAGATTCTTTTCTATACAGGGTTATTTATACTAGATGGCATCCACTTTCAACTCTGAGATTCTATGTTTCTGTGCCTTTCAGAGGAATAATAAGTCAGAGGAGCTTTCTCTGTAGGTAGGAGAAGACAAAACCATATTTCTTTCCCCTCTTCTCTTTCTTATCTCTTTGTGATTCTTATGGAACAAATTTCCTTGACAACTCAGGACTGATTGAAACAAAACCCCCCAACATGCTATTTATGCTTTTTATTCACATTACTACTACTTCCTAATAACAAACTCCCTTCCTTATAAAAAGAGGAAAAGCATAATAAACCAAACCAAACATCTCAGCAACACCGACTGCACATTTGGATTCTCCTTTTTCTCCTTTCACCTGAGAGAAAGGACATGGATCATCATTAGTCCAATGGAACTGAAATCGGTAATTACGTTAGAGTGCTTGGCTTGGAGTAAGCAATCGATAAATGTTTGTCAATTGATTGGAATTGTCGGAATTGGGATGTCAAAGCAATAATCTTCAGAGAAGGACATTTGAAAAGTCGTGGATTGGAGGGCGATGGCCCTGGAATTGGAGTTTTGAGGTTCTTTCTTGTCGGTTCTTGCTAAGGAAGGGGAAAAGAAGCTCTCAGCATTGAGGATTTTTCCTTTCACACAGGATATTGGGGTAGTTGCGATACTTGGGATTGTAAGTCTTCCGGTTTCTCTGCATACAGCGGGCAGCTACTACATCACAGACACAGGTTTGCTTCTGACAGAATGTTCCAGACCCTTGAAGTTCAGAGAAATGAATGGGCCAGAAGGGTTGGTCATTTTTTCTTCTACTGAGACCCCTCCCCCTGCCCTGCCAAGCTGAGCCCCTTCACTGCATACCTTGATAAAAACCCAGTACTTTCCCCAGGGAAGCCCCTAGTCTGAGGGGGAAGCGTAACCTTCGTTTTTAGGCAGTTTAGGAGCAGGGCCCTTTCAGACACTGTTTTACAGGATTCTGCACATCTGGAGTGCTCAGTTGGTGGTGCCTGAGTGTAATTTGCTAGCTTACCGCATGTGAAGGAACCTGCCCGGTATTTATAATTGTAGGTTTGGGTGTAGGGTTTGCAGCCTTTCATCATCAGTTTTAAATAGCAGCAGTCATGGACCATACAGCACCTGCAGTGGGGAGACCTGTTAAGGACTGTTCTCTCCCACTGGGGAGCAGGTGGTCAACAACTAGAATGCTTAAAGAGTACGCCACAGCGGGCAGCTAGCTCCTTCTGGTGGAATGATCCCTCGTCTGGAAGCCAACACACCTGAGTTATTAGGATCATGATTTTCTCATCTGTAAACGAAAGGGTTGGGCTACGTGGTTCCTAAAGTCTGATTCAACTTCAAATGGAGAGTCTCTGATTTCTGAAAACCTCTCTGGTCCCCTTCCTGAAGGAGTCCAAGAGTGTCTGTAGAGACTCTTCAAGGGATGCTAGAGAAGAATAGCCTTCCATAGTTTCGTTCTTGAAATGTATTCCTTTGGTGCCCCTGCCTTGTGCCCAATCTATTTATTTGTGTCTTCTGTCATTGCTATTTCTAGTAACTCCCAAGGAAGCTAAGGTAACCAACCACACTAGCAGGGCTGAGAAACAGCACCTTACCTGTCAGTAGCATCCTTGGGGGTTCCCCTGCCTCCCCAGCCACAGTAGCAGCCATAAAAGCCATAGCTAAACAATGCATCCTTCCTCGTGAGCTTTCCAATTATTTTCTGGAATTGAAGCAAGTCTCCTTGCACCTCAGACAAGCCTGCAAGAAAGACCAGCGGCCCCCAGTAAGATGTGGACACCCTTATTTCTTTTTCCTTTCCCCTCATGCTTTGTCTGTCCTTTCCCACCCTTCATCTGATGGAATCTGATCCTCTGCGTTTTCATCCCAGCCTCTAAGAAGAGAGGGTGAAGAATTAATTGGGATTTGTAAGGTTCAAGGAATGGACAGTTAGGAAACGTAATGGCTATGGAGGGAGACGATTTTTATACAACCCAAGAGTTGTCCCTCCTGGGGCCGATTCATTGGTAGTCATGTAGTTACTTCTTACCATAAGCCATTAGTGCAGCTAGCAGAAAGACTGTCTTCATTTTGAAGCCTCTGAGGAGAAAGTATAAACCTAATGTCTATTTCCTCCAGTGAAGTCCCAACATCCCTGCTTTACCCCTGGGACTGCCACCCCAACCTTCCATTTTAGCTCTGCCACCTGGGAGAGGAAAATAGGTTCTTAATCCTATGGCAAGGGACCCATTTTCAGGCACAACCTATGCCAAACTAAGATATTCCCTTACCAAATTTCCTTTGGCACAGAAACTTATTACCTGGGCACTCCTCCTCCCCCAAACACTTGAATGGTTAGATAAATGCAGAATCCTCTAGCCATATACATATTGTAATTCAGGTATAGAAACAAATACTCAGACTACCTCAATTTGTTACAACAATAGGGTAACAAATACAGACACATATAATACACACAATATACTACAGGCAAAGACCAATGTACTCAGACTCTACAAACAAAGGGTTCTTAATCTTTTTATCTCTTTGATCCCTTCGGCAGTCTGGTGAAGCCTATGCACCCATTCTCAGAATCATGTTTTTTGATGCATAAAATAAATATATAAATAGGATTATAAAGGAAACCAGTTATATTGAAAGATAGTTCTCAAAATATTAAAAAAAATACAAGTTCACCGATCCTGTCAGGAACCTCTTCTTGCTCTAAACATATCCAATAATATAAACTCACACAAACCAGACACATACTCTCTGACTTTGACGAGTGTCTTCTGGTCTTTGGGGCTCCAGTTGCCTTCAGGTGTTTCTTGGGTAAATCTATCCATTGGAGGGCCCTTGAATCTAAGAGGTTCCCAAGCCCGAGAAGCTCCATATATAGGTATAGGAGGACTCTGTCTCCAGCAAAATTGGAGGTGGCTGAGAGTTCCCACCCCCTGGGAGGGAATTTACAAAAACCTGCCAAACACCAAGAGTTCACATTGTAGGAAGAAGGGGTGTGGCCAGAGTTTGCTTTAGGAGTCTATAGAGGGCTCCTCTGGGTTTTACAGGAGCCATTCCTCCAGAAGGGGAAGGCAGCCTCTTTAATAGAATTATAGGCGATAGCCTGAGCCCTGACACTCAAATGGATTGAGGGGCTTTGTGTCTCAAGGATGGTTGGGGGATACATTTACCTTTAGTTCAGGATACTCCATCCTGCTTTAGAGTCTGGATTATGGCCACTGGCAACTGTAAACATTTGTCAGACTGCCTACTCACAGCAAAGACCTGATCACTTAATCAGCTTTGGGAATGGAGATGATATGGGTCCCAATTAGGGTTGCAAGTATGAGAATGTAAAGAAGGGGACAGATAGGAGCAATGTTGGAGAGGTAGAAATAAGATTTGGTAACATTGGATATGTGGAGTTAGGAATAGTGAGGAGCCCAAGATAATGCCAGAGATGAGAGTCTAGGTGACTAGAAAGATATTCTTATATTCAGGGGAAGTGAGGATGTTCAGAGGGGAGAGTTAGCGAGTTTTGTTTTGGACATGTTGAGTTTGAGATGGCTTTGGGGCATCCAGTTAGAAATAGGCAAGTCTTGATGAGAGAGAGAGAAATGTGAGAACTGTATATACCCAACCATGAACCATCTTTATCAAGAAGGTAATTAAAGCCAAGGGAGCTAAAATAAGTCACTAAATAATTGAATATTTGGAGAGAAGAGGTTCAGGACAGAATATTAGGGAACATCCACATTTAGGGGTAGTGATATGGATGAAGATTCAGCAAAAGAGACAGGAGAGGACTGATAGGTAGGAGGACAATGTAATGAGGATTTATGCAAGATTTCTTGCACCCTAGGCAATCCTGTCAGTTAACAGAATGGAACTCTGGCCTGGCAGGTGCCAGTCCCAGGAGCTGACAGTTGAGCTGGGACTATATAAACCTCTGCAAACCCAGCCTTGGGGTTCTGATTTCCTTGACCTCACCCAGACACCCAGCTACCCCTGATTTCCCCTTGGGGACCCCGGGAGGTTGAAGGGAGGTTGATGGGAGGTTGAAGGGAGGTTTGGGTGTGGAACGTGGCAGGATTTTAGTTTAGAGTAGCCTAGTTAGACAATCCCAAATCAAGTTAACAACTATATCTGTTTAGCTGGTGGATCATATAACATCAGGGCAGTGTTAAATTATCTCTGGCTGAGGGCTAGTTCCCTCAGCCTGACCTTCCCTTCTAGGTTTGTTGCCAACACTTTCCAGTTGCCCCTAGCAACTCAACTAATTGATATTCTCTCCTCTCATCAGTCCCTTTAGCCTAAGGTGATGATATAATAATTACAGGAACTCTCAGAATCAGGCTAAGGGTTTTATTTTAACATGAAAGGAAAAACTGAGGTAAGAGGGTTTGGGGCCTTGAGAAGCTTCAACCTCCCGGGGTCCCCAAGGAGAAATCAGGGGTAGCTGGGTGTCTGGGTGAGGTCAAGGAAATCAGAACCCCAAGGTTGGGTTTGCAGGGATTTATATAGTCCCAGCTCAACTGTCAGCTCCTGGGACTGGCACCTGCCAGGCCAGAGCTCCATTCTGCTAACTGACAGGATTGCCTAGGGTAATATTGCAAATGCAAGAAATCTTGCATAAATCCTGCTTTACAACAACCAGGAGAAAGCAATGTCATCACAACTCGGAGAGGATGGTCAACAGTATCAAATGCTTTGAATAGGTTAAGAAAGATGAAGATTGAGAAAAGAGCAACAGATTTGTCAATTAAGAGATATCTCTTTAAAGAAACCAGTTTTAATTGAGTTACGTTTCAAGGATAAAGAGAAAGATGAGAACAGGGGAAACTGGAAGGACGATGGTTCCTTCCATGGAAAAAAGGCAAATTTGGAAAAGAAGTGGGTTTGATGGGTAGGGAAAGAAAATGCATTTGCAGCTGATCTCATTCCATTCTATTTATCCTTTTTCTATTGAAATTAAAAAGTATGTGTGGGACAAGGAAGAGATCTAGTGAATGAGCTTCCTTGGAGTACAGGAGCCTACTGTTGTGATGCAAGCTGTGAAGATGTTGGAGGGAAGAGATGTGTGTAGAAAATTTCCTGTGAATAGCCACAGATTTCTGGGTTTGTTTAGCATACAATAGCCTTGAGGGGCTGGAACCCAGTACAGCCAATGACAGGCCCCCTGTTGAAGATGGTTGTGTTGGAGACAAGCCCACAGTTGTCTATGATGGTGAGAGAGGGAAGAGTAAGATACTGGCTAATCTCTCATTTCTTGGATTCAAGTCATTGATGCCTTTTGACCATATTTCATGGCCCACTTAGGAGACCACTGTTGTATAAGGAGACATTTTTCTATGGAGGAAAGTTGACCAAGGACCTTTTTTGCTGTCTTGGATGAAGTGGAGGGAGAGGGCATGTGATTCTGGAACAGTCACTACACATATACTGTCTGGAGAAAGTTCCTGATTTTATCTTTTCTAATGTGCACTCATCTAACAACTTCTAAACACAAATTTGGTCCAGCTAACCTAGTTCTCACATGTCATAAGTCATCTATTCACTTCCAGCTTTCCACAAACATCTTCAGGAACCCTGCCTTACTCATGTCTCTATCTCCCACTATATCAGCAAAGAATTTTGTATATAGGACATGCTTAATAAATATTTTCAAATTATTTGAATTCAATAAACATTTATAAAACATGTTACCTGCAAGATCCTGTGCTGGGCATTGGGGATACTAAGATAGAAAATACCATAGTTCCTACTCTGAAGGAGCTTACTCTTTATTTGGAGTGGGAGAGACTATACAGAGAGATACAGCATAAGTAGGGGAATTGATGGTGACAAAGGTAAAATATAGATAGAACACAAGGAAAATATCAGGAATTCATTCATTCACTCATCCATTCATCTATCTATGTATTTATCAAATTTATCTATCAAACTATTTGTTGATTTTTTTGTTCCTAACATTATCATAGTTATCCCAAGTATTCATTCCCTTTCCCCTTCTAAAGAGGCATCTCCAAAGTATTTTTTATTAGTGCCCCCTTCCACTCACTGGAAGATACATTGCAATAATATGAAAAAATATGTGTAATGTGTAACATACAGGCATCTCCTACTTCTATGAAGGGGTGGATTGGGAGGAGGGATCCTCTCATGTCTTTTCATTTGAGTCCTGTTTGATATTTAGAATTTTGTGACATTCACTTTTTTAAAAAAAGTATGTCATTCTTTCCATTCATACTGTTGTAGTTGTGCTTATTGTTTTCTTGGTTCTGCTTAATTCAGTCTGCATCAGTTCACAAAGATCTTTTCATGTTTCTCTGCATTTATCACACACACACATCTTTTCTTACAGCTCAGTCATATTCCATTACATTCTTATACCACGATTCATTTTTATATTCTCCAACTGATGGGCATCTACTTTTTTTGCTATCACAAAAATTGTTGCTATAAATATTTTGATATAGATGGTATATAACTAGAATTTTGTACCCCAGGACTCCATTTCCCAGCTCCCTACTCTCCTCCTGTTGTTACATGCTGACGTTGCAGGATATAAATTCTGTGAATTTCTGCCTCTCTCTTCTCTTCCTGTGGTGGCAGCTGTGGATGTGGGATTTTTGAGCAAGTAGAAAAGCTTGGTCATGTGGTTTTATTTTGTTAGATAATTACCTTTTTATTCCTTTACTTCAAGTGATTATTAATGCATCTTATAAAATATAATACTTGGAGTTATTGTATATTAATTTTTAATCTTACGAGGACTTTCTTCTTGTTGATGACTCTGCACAGCGCGTGGGGGAGGGGTCCTGGGATTCCCCTTCTATACCCTCAGACCCAACAGTTCAAGAATTCAAGCCTTTTCCTTGATGTACCTCTTTGGCTGTCCCACAGTAGGATTCCCCCTGCTCTGACCCATTGTTAGATTTGGTCCTCTTTCTTCTCAAAGCGTGTTGTTTTCTATCCTGGTGTGGAAGGGTACAGAGGTTTTAAGATTTGCTCCGTTTAAGCCACCATCTTCCCAGAATCCTGCAAGTCTCTCTCAGCCAGGAATCCAGGACCAGTTTAAGACTTAGGCTTAAAAAATGGTAACACAGGCTGGAAAAGCCACGGGGGTGAGGGAAGAGATTGGGATCTCACCCTTCCATTGGAAAAAAGTAGTTCAGATTGGCAGACTGCCGGCTGGGTAGGAAGTGGTGAGGAACGCTGGCTTAAGCAGATGGGTGTGAAAAGGCAGCAGCAGTGAAAGCAGGTGACAGGTGGGCTGATGGGCTGGTGGGCTTTTGGGCAGAGTCCAGCCAAACTTACTAACTTTTACTTAAAAGCTATCTTAAAAAATTTTTTTTGAGAATTCATTTCCTAAAGTGGTTGTCCACAATATGGATTTAAAAATTAACATTCAATAACTAAATATTATATTTTATAAAGTTTTATTAATAATAAATGAACATTAAAAAAAAAAAACTAGAGGGAAAAGGTGCTAAACTCACCCAGCCTGCTCCCAGGAGCAAAGGAGAAAGAGGGAGGAGTTACAGCCAAATATAAAACAATAATGTGACTACACAAACTGTGGAGGCACAGGAGAGATTAAAGGGAAAACCAAGGGACTTATGGGGGATGAAGTCCAAGTTCAAAATCTCCATTTATACAACATGTAATTTTTTTTCATTTGTTTATTTCATCTTTTTTTTTGGGGGGTGGTGGTAGTGATGGTTACTAAGTATATACTTTTTTAAAAGTAAAAAAAAAAGATTGCTATAGGCAAGCTAGAGAAGCTATTAAATAGGTAGGAGATTATTCTACAAGGGGTAGAGGAAGAAGAGAAGAGTATTAGTAATTAGTAATTCCCTGCTCAGGGGTACTGATTTGATAACAGCAATAGACATTGTCTTCCTGGGGCACGTACCTAAGGCAGCTACCCACTTCTGGTGATTATGGGCACAAACAACACTTGCCGAGGTAATCTAAAAAGGATTTGGAAGTTTTGGGTAAGGAACTAAAGATCATAAGTATACATGGCTGAGTTTTCCTAACTTTGGTCATTAAGATAAAGGATGAAAAAAAGAGGAAAATTAATGTGGTAAGTGAACAACTGGCTTGAAATGTGGTGTCTACTAATGGGATTTGGATGTCTGGGTCATGGCTTACATTTTAGGGTTGACAGATTCCTAGTCATAGATGGAGTACACTTAACAAAGGCTATTAAGCATGTGCCTTCCAGGTGTCTTTCAAATTTAATCAAAAGGGCTTTAAACTAAAGTACATTAGATAGGTGAGGGAGAAGACTGTTTATACATATCCCCTAAGTTAGAAATTTTAGAGAGTAGCCACAAACAAGCATTATATAGTCCTACGAAAAGTCATGTATTTATAAAGTTCAGAATGAATTGAGGTTGGCCAGAAAAGCTAGAGAGCAAAAAGCATTAAAATAAAGATATGTTGGAGGAAAAAAAGTAGACTAGAGAAGGGATAGGAGCTTTGATTTTGTATCTTGTGTCTGCTAACTATGGGTGTCCCAAAAAGCTCTATTTTGGGTCCTCTTCTCTTTTTTCTTTCTCTTGTTTTCACTTGGTGATCTCATCAATTCCTATGGATTCAATTATAATCTCTTGGTTAATGATTCTAAAATCTGTCCAGCCCTAGTCTCTCTCCTGAGTTCCAATATTAAATCACCAGTTATTGACTTCCTGGTTAAGATGGCGGCAGAGTAAAAAGCAGCGCTTAACCTCTCATAACCGAAACATACAGGACTCCTCAAGGGGACATAAAAACAAATCCAGACGAATGGAGGGACCCCACAACAGGGCGCAGCATGGAAGGTACGTGGAATCAGGGGTGAAACAGCTCTCACTAAATCGCGGGCTGAGCACCCCCCCCCCACACACACACACACCACCTACAACACCAAAGCCAGCTCAAGAGAAATAGAGCAAGTTTGGAGCACCCATTGAGTCATTGGCAGCTCCAGAGCCTGTTCCTGAGAGCAGCAAGACTTAGGACTCCAAAAGGCTAAAGAACGCGCATGGACTTTGAGCGCAGACACAGAGCGCAGGCGTGAGCAGAGGCGGACACAGGCGTGCGTGTGAGCGAAGGCTCTGAAACCCTGAGTGGGGAACCAATGCAGATGGGTATACAACTGTGGAAGCAGCGCCCTGAGGCTTGTAAAGGAACCTCTGGCAGAGGATCAAGCAAGGGGGTCCACCAGGGGGCTTGACCTTGAGAAAAACCAGACCTGAGTCAGCGTGAGGATAAACCTGAGAACGGGCTGGGCTAACAATGGCAACCCAGAATCAGGAAGGCCAGAAGAGAAAGATTAACAACAACAAGAAGAAATATTTAACACTCAACAACTTTTACACAGAGAAAATCCAGACAACAGAGCAAACAGAAGAGGAGAACAAACAAGCATCTGGACCCTCCCAAAATAATGAAAACTGGTCACAAGCTCTTGAAGAGTTCAAATATGAGATGACGAAAAAGTTGGAAATGATTTGGCTAGAGAAATGGGAAATAGCTCAAAAGGAAATCAGGCAAGAAAATAACAGTTTAAAAGGCAGAATTTTGCAATTGGAAAGTGAGGCTAAGAAATCAAATGAACTGATAAGCAAATTGAACACCAGAAATGAACAGATTGAAAAGGAAAACCAAAAGATCATAGCCGAAAACCAAAAGATTATAGCCGAAAACCAGTCCCTAAAGGCTAGAATCGAGCAATTAGAAGCTAATGATCTCTCAAGACAATAAGAACAAATAAAACAAAGTCAAAGGATGGATAAAATAGAAGGAAACATGAAATATCTCAATGAGAAAGTGACAGACCAAGAAAACCAGTCTAGAAGAGACAATTTGAGAATCATTGGTCTTCCAGAAAAAGCAGAAATTAATAGAAACTTGGACTCCATACTAAAAGAAATTATTCAGCAAAATTGTCCTGAAGTTCTACAACAAGAGGGCAATATAGACATTGAAAGGATCCATAGGTCACCCTCTACACTAGACCCAGAAAGGGCAACATCCAGGAATATAATAGCCAAATTCAAGAGCTTTCAAATAAAAGAAAAAATCTTACAAGAAGCCAGAAAGAGACAATTCAAATATCAAGGAGCACCAATCAGGATCACACAGGATCTGGCAGTCTCCACGCTAAAAGACTGCAAGGCTTGGAATATGATATTCAGAAAGGCAAGAGAGCTGGGCCTTCAGCCACGGATCAACTACCCATCGAAACTGACTATATATTTCCAGGGGAACGTATGGGCATTCAACAAAATTGAAGATTTCCAAGTATTTGCACAGAAAAGACCAGGACTAAATGGAAAGTTTGATATCCAACTACAAAAATCAAGAGAAACATGAAAAGGTAAATAAGAAACAGAGGGGAAAGAAAGAAAACTAATAATTTTTAAATTTGCCTTTTTAAGGGCCTCAGTAAGATCTAATTATCTGTATTCTTATGTGGAGAAATGCTATGTATAATTCTCTGTAGTGAACTCTATTCACCATTATAGTATTCACTATTATAGTAACCAGAAGAATAATTCATAGGGAGAGGGTGGAATACTAAATGGTCTAAGATGATATGGGTGGTGGGAAAGAGGGGGGTGAATAGCAGGGGACACCAAGAGAAACTTGAGAGAATGAGAAAAATAGGATATTCTATTACACACAAAGAGGGCATGGGAAGGGGAAGGGACAAATACTATTACAAGAAGGAGAGGAAAAGAGCATTAAGAGGTAATATTTAAACCTTACTCGCAGTGTAATCAACCCAGAGAGGGAAGAGTAGCTATATTATCCATTGGAATATAAAACTCTATCTAACCCTACTGAGAAAATCAGATGGGATAAACCAAGGGGAGCAGGGGAGTGGGGAGGTCAAAAAAGGGAGGGGAGAAGAAGGGGGAGGGGATTCATTAGGCCTTTAAAAATAAAAAGAGGGGAATAAAAAGGAAGGGGGTAGAAAAGGAAGTTAATCAAGGGGGGGGATAAGGGATACCGGCTCAAAGCAAACCACTGGTGTAAAAGGAAATAGTTTCAGAAGAAGGGGTAGGAATAGGGGAGGATACGAAAATGTCAGCAAATGCACAACTGATAATTATAACTCTGAATGTGAATGGGATGAACTCGCTCATAAAACGGAAGCAAATAGCAGAGTGGATTAGAAACCAAAACCCTACCATATGTTGTCTACAAGAAACACATATGAGGTGGGTAGACACACACAAGTTTAAGGTTAAGGGCTTGAGCAAAATCTTTTGGGCATCAAATGAGAAAAAGAAGGCAGGAGTGGCAATTGTGATTTCTGACAAAGCCAAAGTAAAAATATATATGATTAAAAAAGACAGGGAAGGTCATTACATCCTGATTAAAGGCAGTATAAACAATGAGGAAATAACACTGCTCAATATGTATGCACCAAGTGGCATAGCATCCAAATTCATAAAGGAGAAACTGGCAGAGCTCAAGAAGGAAATAGATAGTAAAACCATAATAGTGGGAGATCTAAATATTCCTCTTTCAGATCTAGATAAATCAAACCAAAAAATAAATAAGAAAGAGGTAAGAGAGGTGAATGAAGTCCTAGAAAAATTAGATTTAATTGATATGTGGAGAAAAATAAATAGGGACAAAAAGGAATACACCTTCTTTTCAGCTGCACATGGTACATTCACAAAGATTGACCATTTAATAGGGCATAGAATCATTGCAAACAAATGCAAAAGAGCAGAAATAATAAATGTAACCTTCTCAGACCTTAATGCAATAAAAATAATAATTACTAAGGGCACCTTGACAGGCAAATCAAAAACCAATTGGAAATCAAACAATATGATTCTCCAAAACCAATTAGTCAAAGAAGAAATCATAGAAACAATCAACAATTTCATTGAAGAGAATGACAATGATGAGACATCCTACCAAACTCTGTGGGATGCAGCCAAGGCAGTACTCAGGGGGAAATTTATATCCTTGAGTGCATATATTAACAAATTAAGGAGAGCAGAGATTAATGAATTGGACATGCAACTCAAAAAATTAGAAAGCGAGCAAATTAAAAATCCCCAGATGAAAACTAAATTAGAAATACTAAAAATCAAGGGAGAAATTAATAAAATTGAAAGTAAAAGAACTGTTGAATTAATAAATAAGACTAGAAGCTGGTATTTTGAAAAAACAGATAAAATAGACAAAGTACTGGTCAATCTAATAAGAAAAAGGAAAGAAGAAAACCAAATTGACAGTATTAAAGATGAAAAGGGAGACTTCACCTCTAATGAAGGGGAAATTAAGGAAATCATTAAGAACTATTTCGCCCAATTATATGGCAACAAATATAACAATTTAGAAGATATGGACGAATATTTACAAAAATATAAATTGCCTAGATTAACAGCAGAAGAAATAGAATACCTAAATAATCCCATATCAGAAAAAGAAATTGAATAAGCCATCAAAGAACTTCCTAAGAAAAAATCGCCAGGGCCTGATGGATTCACAAGTGAATTCTATCAGACATTCAAAGAGCAACTAATCCCAATACTACACAAATTATTTGATATAATAAGCAAAGAAAGAGTCCTACCAAATTCCTTTTATGACACAAATATAGTACTGATTCCAAAGCCAGGTAGATCAAAAACAGAGAAAGAAAACTACAGACCAATCTCCCTAATGAACATAGATGCAAAAATCCTAAATAGAATATTAGCAAAGAGACTCCAGCAAGTAATCAAGAGGATCATCCACCATGATCAGGTGGGATTTATACCAGGAATGCAAGTATGGTTCAACATTAGGAAAACCATTCACATAATTGACCATATCAACAGTCTAACAAACAAAAACCACATGATAATCTCAATAGATGCTGAAAAAGCCTTTGACAAAATACAGCATCCATTCCTATTGAAAACATTAGAAAGTATAGGAATAGAAGGACCTTTCCTAAAAATAATAAACAGTATATACCTAAAACCATCAACAAACATCATATGCAATGGGGATAAATTAGAAGCCTTCCCAATAAGATCAGGAGTAAAACAAGGATGCCCATTATCTCCTCTATTATTTAACATTGTACTAGAAACACTAGCAGTAGCAATTAGAGAAGAAAAAGAAATTGAAGGTATCAAAATAGGTAATGAGGAGACTAAGCTATCACTCTTTGCAGATGATATGATGGTATACTTAAAAAATCCTAGAGAATCAACTAAGAAGCTGGTAGAAATAATCAACAACTTTAGCAAAGTTGCAGGATACAAAATAAATGCACATAAATCATCAGCATTTCTATACATTTCCAACACATTAGAGCAGCAAGAGGTAGAAAGAGAAACACTGTTTAAAATCACCCTAGACAATATAAAATACTTGGGAATCTATCTACCGAAACAAACAGAGCAATTATATGAAAACAACTACAAAACACTTTCCAAACAAATAAAACTGAATCTAAACAATTGGAAAGCCATTGATCGCTAATGAGTAGGATGAGCTAACATAATAAAAATGACCATTCTACCCCAATTAATTTACCTATTTAGCACCATACCTATCAAACTACCAAAAAACTTCTTTACTGAATTAGGAAAACAAATTTCATTTGGAATAACAAAAGATCAAGAATATCAAGGGAAATAATGAAAAAAAATGTGAAGGAAGGGGGCCTAGCAGTACCAGATATTAAACTAACTATAAAGCAGCAGTCATCAAAACAATATGGTACTGGCTAAGAGACAGAAGGGAGGATCAGTGGAATAGACTTGGGGTAAATGACATCAGCAAGACAGTGTATGATAAACCCTAAAAGCCCAACTTTTGGGACATGAATCCACTATTTGACAAAAACTGCTGGGAAATTTGGAAAACAATATGGGAGA